>NC_074728.1:0-300000 GCF_947242115.1 Biomphalaria glabrata
CCCAAAATTTTAGTAAAATTTTTTTTTTTTTTAATGTTTTTTTTATAAAAAAAAATAATTTTTTAATGTTTTTTTTATAAAAAAAAAAATTTTTAAATTTTTTTTTTTTCAATTTTTTTTTTTAGATAATTTTTTTTTTTTCAATTTTTTTAGATAAATTTTATTTTAAATTTTTTTTTTTTTTTCTTTCGAGAATTCACAATCTTAGGACTGACTTCACTGTAGACCAGTGGTTCCCAAACATTTAGTAAAAATTTTTTTTTTTTTTTTTTTTTTTTTAATTTTTTTTTTTTTTTTTCAAAATTTTTTTTTTTTTTTCTTTCGAGAATTCACAATCCCAGGACTGACTTCACTGTAGACCAGTGGTTCCCAAACATTTAGTAAAAATTTTTTTTTTTTTTTTTTTTAATTTTTTTTTTTTTTTTTTTTTAATTTTTTTTTTTTTTTGATTTTTTTTTTTTTAGTTAAATTTTTTTTTTTTTTTTTTAGATAATTTTTTTTTTTTTTTGTTTAAATTATTTTAGATAAATTTTGTTTTAATTTTTTTTTTTTTTTTTTTTTTTTTTTTTTTTTTTTTTTTTTGAGAATTCACTATAGCGGGACCGATTTCACTGTAGACCATTTGTTCCCAATTTTTTTTGTTTCGTAGACCCCTTGCCATGTTTTCTGCTTTTTGGTAGACCCCCTGCTTAACTTATATTGCTTTTTTTTTATAATTTATTTGAAAACTAATTTCTAATTTTAGTTAGTTGAAGAGTAAAATGCAATTTAAAAATACATATAAGTATTAAATAATAACTCATTTTTATTGATAAAATTCAAATTTAACCAATTTAATATGTATTGCTGGAATCATCAAACACACTGGAAATGTTTTTTTACCCAGGCTTATCATCTGTTCCTATGGATGTCATGTTTCATACATTCTATAAAGAAGACATTCAAACAATAAATATTAATTAATTAATTTGTTTTAAGTATCATTGTAAAAGTTTTCGCAAAGAGTTTCTCGTGTATCTTTCATGTGTCCGCCGAACTGTTTTCACTAAAGGGGAAGGGATGAAGGCAAGTAACTGGCCCCTTAGCCAGTAGGCTTTAAGCAGGAAGAGCTCATTAGCCACATAGCAGAAGGAAAACTGAATTTAAAAATCTGCTGCCTTGCAACTATTCCCAAACATGGGAAAGCTGTCGTGGGTCAACCCTGAGGAAAAATAAGGACCTGGCAACCCCTAGGCAGTTTACAGTACACAGCGCTACACCCCATCAGAGCCTGTGACGCCACTGGTTCCAAACTGATCCCAAACTGTATATATTTCCTTTGCAAAGAATCACATAAGAAGCTTTTAATTTGATAACTCATGCCACCGATGTGCCCTTGAACTGTATTTTTGTTTAAAGAAATTCTTTTAATAATATCAGATGTAGATGTGTGTAAAACAGTTTTCACAACTACAATGGCTGGTAAAATCAATGTTTTACCTATGTTTCCATATTTTGCTATAAGTAAAGAGATATTGTAAGATGCTCACAAACCAACATCTTCTCTATATATATATATGATGTTGAAGTGAGATTCTGTGGGTCTATTCTTAACTTTATCTTTGAGTGCTAGAAAATTTTTAAATCTTTATCTATTGGAATGTAAAAAGTATGTCCAAAATATTTAAATGACAAACAGGATGGGAACTGATAATGAGGAATGTATGTCCAGTTTTTTTTTGTTTTTTTTTTAAATACAGATATGAAAGATGACATTACCCTAACTTAGAGTCATAGGAGTTTCATTAATTTATTTACTCAGATACTGAAACAGACATCTGGCATATTCCTATAATCAGTATCATGGCCTTTGTATACAACAAAATTGATTGGAGCTCCTAGACTAGAAATATAATTCAAGATTTAAATAAGGCACTGGTCATAGTTTTAGAAAGTGTGGCTAGCATTCTGGTAAGATATTTTATTAATAATTAGAAATTAAATTAAATTTTATTTAATGATATTAAATTTCTTTTTTAAGAATTATGGTCCATTTTTTCCCCATTTGTGTACAAAGAAGGAAGACAGAGAGATGGAAAGACATCAAAGAATGGGCAGGTCTGCCAAGAAATGGTTTATCCAGGGCTAAGTACAGAGAGGAATATAGAAGGGCTGTTGACAGATCTTGTGTGGTGCCGCCATGGTTCAACAGACTAATTGATTGGTAATGGTAAGAATTTAATGTATTTAAAAAAAAAAAATTGTGTTAATTACATTAAGGGACTTAATCAGTCTTTTTTTATTTCCAGAAAATAATACCAGGGTTATGCTCCTTTGACCATTGAGTTCCAGGATGAAGAATGAAAGACAGAGAGCAATGTGAAGACATGAAAGAATGGGCAGGTCTGCCATGAAATGGTTTATCCAGGGCTAAGTACAGAGAGGAATATAGAAGGGCTGTTGACAAATCTTGTGTGGTGCCCCCATGGTTCAACAGACTGATTGATAGGTAATGGTAAGAATTTAATGTATTTTGTAAAAAAAATGGTGTTAATTACATTAAGGGACTTAATCACTCTCTTTTTAATTTTTAGCTTCATTTAATGTAATTATTTTATACAGTAATATATGATTTTTATCTTGGTAAATCATTTAAATATATATCCTGCTAATCAAACCAAAGAATCTTCTCAATACTTATTTAAAAATTTTAATTTTGTCTACATGTAACAAATGTTTAACGAAAAGAAATGTACATTGTCCAGCATTGGTTATTTAAAACTGGGATTCATTCCTTCCTTGTCAAACAAGCCGTTGCCTAAGTGACTTTTTTAAAATAATGATACGAAACCAATTGCTAGAGGATCATCTGAGACAATGTCACCCTGACAAAATAGATAAAGATTTAAAAATTTTCTAGCACTCAAAGATAAAGTTAAGAATAGACCCACACAATCTCACTTCAACATCATATATATAGAGAGAAGATGTTGGTTTGTGAGCATCTTACAATATCTCTTTACTTATAGCAAAATATGGAAACATAGGTAAAACATTGATTTTACCAGCCGTTGTAGTTGTGAAAACTGTTTTACACACACCTACATCTGATATTATTAAAAGAATTTCTTTAAACAAAAATACAGTTCAAGGGCACATCGGTGGCATGAGTTATCAAATTAAAAGCTTCTTATGTGATTCTTTGCAAAGGAAATATATACAGTTTGGGATCAGTTTGGAACCAGTGGCGTCACAGGCTCTGATGGGGTGTAGCGCTGTGTGCTGTAAACTGCCTAGGGGTTGCCAGCTCCTTATTTTTCCTCAGGGTTGACCCACGACAGCTTTCCCATGTTTGGGAATAGTTGCAAGGCAGCAGATTTTTAAATTCAGTTTTCCTTCTGCTATGTGGCTAATGAGCTCTTCCTGCTTGAAGCCTACTGGATAAGGGGCCAGTTACTGGCCTTCGTCCCTTCCCCTTAAGTGAAAACAGTTCGGCGGACACGTGAAAGATACACGAGAAACTCTTTGTGAAAACTTTTACAATGATACTTAAAACAAATTAATTAATTAATATTTATTGTTTGAATGTCTTCTTTATAGAATGTATGAAACATGACATCCATAGGAACAGATGATAAGCCTGGGTAAAAAAACATTTCCAGTGTGTTTGATGATTCCAGCAATACATATTAAATTGGTTAAATTTGAATTTTATCAATAAAATTGAGTTATTATTTAATACTTTATATGTATTTTTAAATTGCATTTTACTCTTCAACTAACTAAAATTAGAAATTAGTTTTCAAATAAATTGCAAAAAAAAAAAGCAATATAAGTTAAGCAGGGGGTCTACCAAAAAGCAGAAAACATGGCAAGGGGTCTACGAAACAAAAATTTGGGAACCACTGGTCTACAGTGAAATCGGTCCCGCGATAGTGAATTCTCCAAAAAAAAAAAAAAAAAAATTTAAAACAAAATTTATCTAAAAAAATTTAAAAAAAAAATAAAAAATTATCTAAAAAAAAAAAGAAATTTATCGAAAAAAAAAAAAAAAAAAAAAAAAAAAAAAAAAAATTTTGAAAAAAAAAAAAAATTAAAAAAAAAAAAAAAAAAAAAAATATTAAAAAAAAAAAAAATTTTGAAAAAAAAAAAATTAAAAAAAAAAAAAAAAAAATTTTTACTAAATGTTTGGGAACCACTGGTCTACAGTGAAGTCAGTCCTGGGATAGTGAATTCTTGAAAGAAAAAAAATTTAAAACAAAATTTATCTAAAAAAATTTAAAAAAAAAAAATTTAAAACAAAATTTATCTAAAAAAATTAAAAAAAAAAAAATTATCTAAAAAAAAACATTAAAAAAAAAAAAAAAAAATTTTACTAAAATTTTGGGAACCACTGGTCTACAGTGAAGTCAGTCCCAAGATAGTCAATTCTCTGAAAAAAAAAAAAATAAAAAAAAAATTATAAAATTTTTTTTATAAAAGTTTGGGAACCACTGGTCTACAGTGAAGTCAGTACCTGGATAGTCAATTCTCGAAAAAAAAAAAAATTAAAAAAAAAAAAAAAAATTATCTAAAAAAAAATAAAAAAAAAATAAAAATAAAAATTAAAAAAAATTTATTTAAAAAAAAAAATACAAAAAAAAAAAAAATATAAGTTCAGCAGGGGTTCTACCGAAAAGCAGAAAACATGGCAAGGGGTCTACGAGACAAAAAAGTTTGGGAAACACTGCTCTAGATCTACATATTTAATATTAGAATCATCATTAGAGTTTGTCTAGTAGAGTCTACAAAAGAATGTATAGATTACTATAGTCCTAGTATTCTAGATTATTAGTCTAGATCTAACTAAAAATTTTCAATAAATATTCTGGATTTCTTCAGCTTGGTCCATGTCGATCCTGTCGTCTTTGCCTTATGGTCCACAGTTCTTCTGTTTTCTTTGCTTTGAAATCTAGATTGACTAGATCAGTGATGCCCAAACTACGGCCCGCGGGCCAGATGCGGCCCGCAACGTGGTTCCATCCGGCCCGCCGAAACGTCGGCACTATGTGTAGAAATCTACCTTCCAAACAAAAAAAAAAAAAAAAAGGTTGAAAAAATGTATCTTTACCTACGTTTGGGCCCTCACTTTTTTCTCTCATGGATTGGTACCATGAACTTTAACATTTGTGTGTTTATGAAATGGGACTCTGAATGTAGAATCTACCAGGACAAGTTAGCAGATCTTTACTTTTTTTTTTTTTTTTTGTTGAACATGATAATAAGCCAACATATTTATTTTGTAAAGAAAGTGTGGCTGTTTAATAAAACAACTTAAAAACGGCATTATAAAATAAATATGGTGGCATTCTTGGTTTGAGTCGCGAATAAAAAATTGTTAAATACTATGCTTAGATATTGGAGGATATTTATCAAAAAGAGACCACAACATGAGCCAGTGTTGCTCACATTTAAGTAGAGAATGTAACCTATTGTCTGACGCGTAAAAAAATATAATTGTCAAATAACCTAATAAGTAAGTGTCAAATCCATAGGTTTCTACCAAAATAGTTTCAGAACAATTTTATTTTATTTTTATAACTTTTCGTTCATGTGGCCCGTGAGATGAGTGTTGGAAATTATAATGACCCGCGGGTAAAATTAGGTTGGGCATCACTGGACTAGATCTACACAATTTCAATATAATTTCTAGATCTATATATCTAAGACTAATTAGTATGGGCTTAATATTACTGTATTATTTAGTTTAACTACAATTTTTCAGGTCAGCAGCATTACAGTAAGCACTGGTACAGTGTACTGGCACTTTTTTCAATGCAGCGAAAAAGTTACTTTTGTATTTTAAAGTTTATTATTTATTTATTAGTTGTTAAAAGGCAATCCATCACTGAGCTCCGGCACCTATTTCTTTACAAAAAAGCACTGATTACCTGTATATTCTTTAACAATAACGGTTTACTATTCTCAGGAATTAGTCATTCAAAAGACGGTGAGGAAAAGAATGGTCGACAAACCTTGTGTGGTGCCTTAACAGTCCAACAGACTAAGGGATAGATAAAGGTGAATTTAATTTATATCTTGATCTATATAAGTTGATTTACTGGACTAAAAATCTAGATATTGGTAAAACTTTGCTATTCTATTCTAAATCTAGTGTGACATTCCATATTTTTTATTCTGATTTTAGATAGATCTTGATTAGATCTAGATCCCATATGTATAGGACTTAGCACTAGATCTCTAGAAATTATTGTATATGATGCTAGATCTAGAAAATCTAGACTTGATCATAGAAATCTTCAAGAAAAATAATGAACTAACCTAGACAGATCTCTTGAATTACATTGTAAATCATCTTGTTGAATTATCTCCACCACCTTCAGTCAATAGACAACTATGGCTCATACGAGAACAAGAGCCTCTGCGTTGGCATCGACTATTTTCCAATCATTTCTGTTAAACTTCATCCATATTAAAATACGTTTTAAAGGTTTTTATTACTTAATAGAAAAGATCTAGAATTTTAATAAGAATCTAGTCTATCTAGATCTAAAATTCTAGATCCACCCAATTTTATGTATACAAGTAGTATGGGTGTAGGATTGGCTTAATAGTATTTATCTTGAATCAGTTTGTTAATCTACATTATATGGGTATGATAGTTGTACATCTTCTACTAGATCAAGTTAAATATAGCTATCCTTTTCTAGATGTAATGTGAAATTGTATCTTATAGTATTTTTCATTCTTAGATGGATCTTGATTAAACTGCCTGGTTTTGTGGTTTGCACGAGACGGTTGACACAATGATCTGAAGTTTAAACTGCCATATTTTACTGTCCGCTGCAAGATCTTGGCTGGAATGTAAAAGGAATATCCAAAATATTTAAATGACAAACAGGATGGGAACTGATTATGAGGAATGTATGTCCAGTTTTTTTTTGTTTTTTTGTTTTTGTTTTTTTTAAATACAGATATGAAAGATGACATTACCCTAACTTAGAGTCATAGGAGTTTCATTAATTTATTTACTCAGATGCTGAAACAGACATCTGGCATATTCCTATAATCAGTATCATGGCCTTTGTATACAACAAAATTGATTGGAACTCCTAGACTAGAAATATAATTCAAGATTTAAATAAGGCACTGGTCATAGTTTTAGAAAGTGTGGCTAGCATTCTGGTAAGATATTTTATTGATAATTAGAAATTAAATTAAATTTTATTTAATGATTTTAAATTTCTTTTTTAAGAATTATGGTCCATTTTTTCCCCATTTGTGTACAAAGAAGGAAGACAGAGAGATGGGAAGACATCAAAGAATGGACAGGTCTGCCATGAAATGGTTTATCCAGGGCTAAGTACAGAGAGGAATATAGAAGGGCTGTTGACAGATCTTGTGTGGTGCCCCCAAGGTTCAACAGACTGATTGATAGGTAATGGTAAGAATTTAATGTATTTTGTAAAAAAATGGTGTTAATTACATAAAGGGACTTAATCAGTCTTTTTTTATTTCCAGAAAATAATACCAGGGTTATGCTCCTTTGACCATTGAGTTCCAGGATGAAGAATGAAAGACAAGAGAGCAATGTGAAGACATCAAAGAATGGGCAGGTCTGCCATGAAATGGTTTATCCAGGGCTAAGTACAGAGAGGAATATAGAAGGGCTGTTGACAGATCTTGTGTGGTGCCCCCATGGTTCAACAGACTGATTGATAGGTAATGGTAAGAATTTAAAGTATTTGTAAAACATTTTCTAGCTATGGTTATAATTACATTATAACAAGGGTAATAAACTTGTAGCTTAATTTTGTTGTTTTTTTTTAAGTAGAAATGAAATTTAATTTTTTTAAGAAGCGGCTTAATCTCTATATTCCCTTTTCAAGAAAATAAAACCAGGATTATGGTCCTTTTACCATAGAGTTCCAGAAGGAAGAATGAAAGAAAGACAGAGCAATGGGAAGGCTTCAAAGAATTGGCAGGTCTGACATTAAATGAAGTTTTATCCAAGGCCAAGTAAAGAGAGGAATAAAGAAGGATGGTTGACAGAACTTGTGTGGTGCCCCAATGGTTCAACAGATTAGGTAAAAGTAAGAAAATAATGTATTTTGTAAAATATTTTGTAGTCATGGTGATCATTTCATAAATACTAAAGTAATTTAAATTGTGGAATTAAACTATTTTCGAAATTGCATTTTGTATTGTGTTGCTATTTTGATCTGGAGCTTTGTTTTTGTTGTGCCGCTTTTTTTAATCTGTGCATTTTTTTGGTGGCTATTTTTAATCTGGCATGTTAATATTGAGGCTGTTTAGAATCGACTTGGGATTAGTTTTGTTAACCAGTTATTTTGAATCGGACTTGTCCATTTTGTGTGTATTATTTAGCAACGACTTCCTTTTTTTTAATTTTTTTTTTTTTTTATGTTGGCTATTTGGAATCGACTTGCAATGGCTGTAGCTGTTTGATTCTTACTTGTCATTTTTGTGATTAAAGCTCGGAATAGAACTTGTACATTTAAAAAAAAATTTTATGTGGTTATTTAGAATTGGCATTCAAGTTTTTCGTAGTCGCTGTTTGAATCGACATATGCTTTTTTGTGATTGCTGTTTGGAATCAAACTAGTGCATTCATTTTATGGTTATTTAGAATGGACATTTTTAAAATTTTTTTTGTAACTGATGTTCGACATCGGACTTGTGTTTTTTTTTTTTTTTTTTTTTTTTTTTTAGAATCAACGTGTTTTGTATAGTGGCTGTTTGAAAAGAAATTTGCTTTTTTCGTGATGGCTGTTTGGAATGAAATAGTCCTTTTTTGTAATGGCTGATTGGAATCGGACTTGTGTGATTATGTTATTGATGTTCAGAATTGGACTTGTGTCTTTTTATGATCAGTAATATAAATCCAACTTGCGCATTTTTTTTTGAAGGTTATTAAAATTTTTGTGATGGGTGTTTTTAATCATACTTATTTTTTGTGTGGGCTGTTTGAAAAAGACTTGTGTTTTTCTGTGATGGATATTCACATTCCGAGTTGTGCATTTACTTTGTGTTTTTTTAGAATGGCATTTTTATTTGTTTATTTTATGTGATGGCTGTTAGAAGTCTGACTTATGCCTCCTTTTTAAGATCGGTGTGGAGTTCGAAACTGGACTTGGTGGGGTTTTTTTGTGATCAATGTTCGGCATAAGACTTGTTTTGTTTTTTTTTAAATCAACTGCTTTTTTTAGTAGTGGCTGATTGAATTGACATTAGGGTCTTTATTGATGGCAGTTTGGACATGTGTTTTTTTAATTGATGTTCTTTATCAGATTTGTTAGTTTTTCTTTTATCAATGTTTTAAATTGGACTTGTGCATTTTTGTGATCAATGTTCTGCATTAGACTTGTGGGCTTTTTTTTTTGTGATGGCTTTTTATGAGCTCTGTTTGAAATTAGACTTGTGTGTTTTTTGTTATCATTGTTCAGTAGCGGATTTTTTTTTTTTTTTTTTAAAGAATCATGTGCTTTTTTTAGTAGCTGAATGAATTGACATTTTCTTCTTTGGAGATGGCTGTTTGGAATCAGACATGTGTATATTACTTAAGCTCTTCATCGGATTTGTGTGTTTTTATGATCAATGTCTGATATGGTGTTTTTCGTAGTGGTTGTTTAAATTAATTGCTTTTTTTTTGTGATGGCTGTTTAGAATCAGACTTTTGCATTTTTTTGTTTGTTTGTTTGTTGTTATTTAGAATTAACTTGATTATTTTTTGGCAGTTAATATTTGGAATCTACTTGATAACTTTTCTTTATGACTGCTTGGAATCGACTTTTGTGTTATTTGTAGTGGCTGTCTGGAATTATGTTGTATTATTTTGTTATGGCCTTTCAGAATCAAACTTATATTTTATCTTTTTTAGGTTATTTAGATTTTATTTTTATTTTTTTGCTTTAGCTATTATAATCCAAATTTGCTTTTTTGTGATGACTTTTCATATTGACACTGGTTGAATAAAAATTTAATTATTTTTTATTTCACATGATGCAAGTTTACCTTTTATTTTGCAGTAATTAGATTCATTGTGAAGATGTGTGCACTGGGCTGGAACATTTCCAGAGAAAGCTGGACTAGCCATGCATCAGGTAATTATTTACTATTACTGAATGTTATTAAGGTATTATCTTACACCTATCTTTTCCTCAACTGATCTTAGGTACCCATTAGAGTTGGGTTGACTTGGAATTATCATAAATATCCTGGAATTCAAAACCCCAGTCTTTATGATGTTGTAACCTTCAGCCACCTAATCATCTAGTTAGTAGGTGAAAAAAGTGTATACCAAAAAATGGATGCAAAAACTATTATCTAACATAGAGAACATAAATTTAGATCTCTACTCATCTATCATGATCTAGTCAATCTTGATTAGAGTTTATAATAATTTTAGATTCTAGATCTAAAGCTAAATAATATATTCTATTTCTATATTTTTCAATAGACTCTAGACTAGATTGTCACTAGATCTTGTTAGTCATTTACACAATCTCATCTTATTTCTCAGTTTACTCAAGACTATGGTCTCTAGCAAAGGTTAGAATTTTTTTTTTAATTCAGGAATTAAAAGGGCGCCTCAGAGTAACCCACCCAACTCTAATGGGTACCTGACATTAGTTGGGGAAAAGTATTTGCATATGGCCATTGTGCTGGCAGTGCTGGCCTTTGGGGATTGGATGCCATAGGCAAGGTGAATTTGGTGGCCCTTAATTAAAAAGAAATTGTGAAAAGTTAAAAATAAGGCTATTTCAATTGTTTGGTTGAAATAATCAATGCTGGCGAGTAACAAAATATTATAATGTCATTTAATTAAGCCCTTAGTTTTCAATTTTTTTTTTTTTTAGATCTTGATATATGTATTACATACTTTTTATTTTTATATATGTTATGGATTTAGTTTATTTATAAAGCAGTTTAATAAATATTCTTTTCAAATTTTTTCCAGCATACTAGCCAAGATTGATACCTCTCCACAAATCAACAAAGACATCAACGAAGCTTTGTTAAAGCTAGTGACAATTTACATATGTTTTCTTATGTGGCTTAATTATAATAATGTCAAGAAAGTTAATTAAATAAGAACTATACATTTTATTGTTAGGCTTATGTTAGTCTTAACTATTTCTGTAATTCTTCATTATGGGGGGCATTATGAATCTTAGATAGTTTTCAATGGACCTCATTCACCAATTGTAAACAAACAACATTTAGCCACGTGGTGCTTTATCTCTTCTATATAATTTACGATCTCATGTTTAATTTATGATGGTTGTCACGAGACAGTTTTTTTCATTGTTTTATCAATAAGATCACGTGACTAAATGTTGGTGAATGAGGTCCATTCTAAGATAAGTTAATTTTTATTGATCCAATCAAATGGATATTCAGTTTGACTACAATTTTGCTTATAAAAAGCTCAATCATATAGTTTTGTATTAAATAATAGTTTAATTGCGTTTTAGGTACTGATAGTTAGTATGCTATGTAATATTTAAATGCAGTTTTTTATTATTAAAAATCATTGTTATGTAAAGAATGATTTTCTGTAATATTAGACATAATTGTAGGTCTTTCTGTGTAGCAACTATACTGCACACTTTTTTTTCATTCCTACGAGTAGATAATATAATTTATTCAATGATAATAAAGAGCTTTGAAATAAATGTCTTTATAATTCTGTACTTATTTCATAATAAAGTAATTTTTACTATCCAAGAAGAAATGCATTTAGAATTTCTATGTGAGAATGATATTTAAATATGTACAGTAGCATGACAAAAGAGCTTTTACATTATATTCTAAAAAGATGTATTACTCTTGCTTATAGCTATAACAATATTTGTCTTGATCTTTTGCAAAAATCAATTTTAAGATAAAACTTAAAATTCTGAAAATCACTATAACCCAAAATAGTGTACTATTCTGTTCATGCGTCATGGTCCCTCTCTCAACCTTGCTGATGAGATCCAAAAGAACGCTTCGAGTTACATTTGGCACCAACATAGTTGCAGAAGCTGCTGGAGGAAATTTCACGGTTTATACTCCCAACGCCTAAGGGGCTTCACTCCTGATTATTCCTTGAGGTTGTTACCGCAATGCAGCGTGGGTTTGAAATCACAGTACCCCTAGATGAATTGCCTAACTAGGCTGACGAGCTCCATCTACCCGAAGCTCCCGGTTTTGTGGCGCCAAGTATCCGCCTTCACCTGTTAGTAAGAGCAGTTTTGCCGGGCTTAGTATCTAAGCCACACGAGAAGGCCAGGTGCTGGACTTGGTTGTCAGAGGCTATCTGAGACGCTTGCCTTTAGGAGTATTTTATATACAATGGAAGCTTATCCCCACTGACACCCCCAGCCATGACAACCACATTAAGGTGCACAATACTTTGGTATCTAACTGTGCATTGTACCTGACTTAGTACACTCTGATAAAATTTATAAGATTGAAAAAGGTAACAAAAACTATTACCTTAAAATGCATCAATGCATTTCTATATGTTTTATTCTTATTCTCTTCCTATCAGTTATAATCTGGCGATATAAATCTATTATTTCTGTTGTTGTTTTTTTCCATATCTGTTTTAAGCTGGCGATATTAAAAATCAACTAGGTTATTCCCCCCTTGGAAACTACTTTTAGTCTTGATCCAGCGCCTAGACAACGCAAAAAATCTGGCCAGTGGTAGCAAGGTCTACTTAGAGACATAAATAGTTCTGTGAAGTTATAATTTGATTAAAATTTAAGGTGCTATTGACGTGTATTATTATGAAGATAAAGTTGAAATAAATATTGAATTAAAATAGATCTAGGCTTATATCTAGTCGAATAGTAAAATTAGAAAATAGATCTGCGAAGTTATATTTTGATTTATGATGCTGTCAACATGTAATATTTTTAAGATAAGGTGGAAATTGATATCGATCTTTTTTTTCTTTTAGCCTTTATTATGGTCATATGGAGTTAAAGGGAAACTCCGATGACTTTGACAATTTTTGATATAATATGTGTTTTGATTTACAGATAATGAATATATGATTCTTTTTTTTTTTTATTTGCAATAATAACTTAGTAATTGATGTTTTTCTGACGTAATTTTTCTGCGCATCCAAAACAGTCAGACTTTCACCGGGTTTCTATGTGACGTCACAAAGGTGTTTTAATCTATTGACTATTGAAAGTATAACAGGAGACCATACAGCAAAGTTTACATTCTCGTAAAAGAAATATATCTTTGTCTATGCAGTTAGATCTAGGATCTTGTAAGCAAAGAAAAAATGCGTATTAAAAGTAGATTTACATGCTTGACTAATCACGGCAGTGTGTATTTTCTCGCCAGACCACTCAACACACAACAAACACTATCGCTCGGTTGTCTTGTCATGACCGACTACACGTAGTCTAGACTAGTCTTACACTGACCAGTTTGTTCGAATCATTCAGACACACGATCTATTTACTTCTTGGGATAGGGAGAGGCTTAGATGAAAATGTTACTTTTTTTCTGGAGTTAGTTATCCTAATGCTTTTGGATCTATCTATACATGTTTATATAAATAACTGTATCATAGCTCTGGACTAGGCCGTCACTAAGCCTAACAGCCTAATAGCTACTGTAAGAATGAAGCGATACGATTGGTTAAAGTTTCAAGTTTCTCTTTCAGTATTGTTTAGGGAAGTGACGCATGAAATAACTTAAAACAAAATCTCACAGAACCCCGTTTTTTTTGGGGGCGTGGAGAATTTTCTGTCTAATTTATCAAATATAAAATTTTCTGAGCATTTAAATAACAAATGATATAATGTTTACTATTACAACTTTTTACGCAGAATTTAAATAAGTCAATAACTAAAATTTGAAAAACTATCGGAGTTTCCCTTTAATGCCTTTAATAGATAATATTTGGAATCTTTTTTTTTTCTGTCAATGATGGGTGGGTGCATTGGTGGATTTATTTATTTTTTTGCACTACCACCCAATCTTCAATTAAAAAGTGATGCATCTTAGTAATCTTACTTTTTTTTTCTCGCTTATTTATAATCCCTCACACAGTGTCACACACATACATACACACACACATTGGCAGACTGGCTGCATGGAGCAGCACATAATCCCCCAGCATCCTCATGAGATCCTGCTGTCGTGTATGGGACGCCACTATATGTAAGCATTCATTCACTAAAGCCCCGTGCTGCACGCATTTTACTTAATGATTACATTGAAAAATATTATTTTTTTATGTAAAAATGCATTTAATAATGGTCACCTTGTCATATAAGAGCTGAAAATGACCAAAAGATTCATTGTTTTTACTTGATATTCATACACAATGGTTAAAGGGAGCCCGCCATGTTTGGTCTCATCGTTTGTTGTTTTTTTTTAAGGTCATACTATAAAAAGACATCCAATGAAAATTAATTATTTAAGTTTGAAGTTTCTTCCCTCCTATATAAATGCGTTTCTTGACTATAAAAAGAACTGCTAAGACATATATATATATATATATATATATATATATATATATATATATATATATATATATATATATATATATATATATATATATATATATATATATATATATATATATCTTCTGTTTACAGGCAAGAATAATCCGATTGGTTCGCGTGATTTTTTTTCTCTTATATGATTGGTTGTCAATGGACGCTTTAACACAGGCTCACAGCTGAAGTGAACTTATTAGTCCTACGTAGATAAGAATCTAGAGATCTATAACTTTGCTTAATTCTTTTTAAAGTTTAATTTTATCCAACAATTTCTTAAATCAAATAATGTTTTTAAAGAATCGTCATCGTGTAGACTTCGTAGATCTAGAAATTAAAATTGGTTTAAACAAGGAAATTACTCTGGCAACAGAAGCCGAAAGAGTCACAAGTCTATATTCTAGATATTAAGATAGATATGTAAGAGTAAGAGTATGATCTACTTGATTTAGAAAATCGCGATCTAACTTATCTAAGCATAGGTTGGTGAATGCTACAATCCCGAAGTAGACATATTATAGATCTAGATCTAGAATTTTACAATATGGATTTAGATCTACGTAAGAGATCTAGAAATGTATATCTAGCCAATCTAGGTCTAGAATACTCTAGAACTAGATACTAGGATATCAAATCTACACTAATAAGACGGCCACGTCAACGACAAGTTGTCGTTTATTGGACCGCGCCAGGTTTCGTAAACACATTTGACTGAAGTATATGTGGCTTAAAGATTCAAACCTTCTTCGCAGCTTTCAAAAATATTGCAAAACAAAATGCAATGAGTGTTTAAATAACTCTATATATCCATATAACTTTTATTTTTATATTTTTATTTTAATTGCGAAAAAAAATGTTCATGACATTCACGACCACTCCTCCTCCCTTTTTCCTGGCGATGTCTAGATCTAATTCTAAGGTACAGGATCTGATTAATTTGTGTTATAATCATGTCCCAATAAAAATAATGGCTTAAATCAAAAGTATAATTAAATAAATACAGGTTGGGAGCCTTGTAATTTAGGTCAATAAGTTTTCAATTGTCTATCAGTACGCTGACGAAATGGCATGACCCAACAGCGCACACCTATCTCTCTTTCTCCACTTGTTTAGCCGAAAAAAAGTATGGTGTTCTGCACTGATCATTTATGTTAAAACTAATTTTATTTATGTATATCTAAAGAAAGAAATAAAGAAGTTTTGTGTTGTTGTTATTTTTTTGTTCCTTTTTAATTATGTTTATAGATGTTTAGATTTTTTTAAAATTCTTAGTTCATTGTTTACTTTATAGTGAAAATATACAATAGGCATATAAATACATTTAAAAAACTATTTTAAAATTCTCAAAGCTATTCTCATTTAAAAATCTTTTTACCAATGTTTTGCAAACGCGTAGATGAGTGTAAAAGACAATGACTTTTCAATGAACCATCTCTCCTTATATAAATTTTTATTACTTCTATAGCTGCCATTCTGTCTAGCATTCAACTAGGTGTTAACTAGAGTATCCAGCTTTAATAAGTACATAAAAAAGGGGGATTTATAGGCAGAGGAAGGCCCTAAAGAGTGTTAACCATAAGGCATAATTAAACATCTGGACCACTCTTAAGAAGATAAGCAAATGTGGGTGGGTTGAACAAGACTACATGACGGATATGAGTGTAAAAGAAGCCTACATGATGAAAGTAAAAAAAAAATGTTGCCTATAGTTAGGATTAGTTAGTTGCAATGTCGGCAACTTCACCACTGTCTGGTCCCAAGTCCGGAATGCGAAAAGAGGAGGGACGAGCATCTCTTCATATAAATTTAACTAGTAAACTAGAATAAATTTAAATTAAAAGTGATGAATTGCTACACATTATGAAATATGGCCAAAATAGAATACCATACGTTTTGTAAACAGTCAAAGACAAACAAAAAAAGCAAAAAAAAAACACATACACAATACCTTTCGTGAAGTCACAAAAAAAAGTTAAAAAAACAACAACATTTATTTGAAATACACAATAAACATGAGATATAGATCTATTAAATATTAAATACAATCGACCTACATTACATTGATTATTTATTCTAGATTAAAGACAGCGCTACCTCATTATTTCTTTCTATGGCTAAATTAAATTAATCACAATTAAAGAAAATTTCATTTGACCCATTTGTATAACCGATAGGGACAAGAGCTGGGCCCTGTCACGTGACCAACTAGTGAAATCGCGAATGACGCAAATGTATAAAAAAAAAAAAAGGCTGAACGAAAGATTGGATTGGATGGTGTTCTTGCGCTGGAGTAAAAAGAAAATGATTTCATTGTGAAAATTAAAAGATTAAAAATGTTTTAGATATATTACTAGTTGTAATCCTTGCGACTGCTGTTAAATTACTGTCAGTCAGCATCGACCAGTTCTTACAGTAATATTAGAACATAAAACACTCCAGCGGGCCACTTGTGGCCAGGGGGGTCGTTATTTGCTCAGCCCTGCTCTAGATCTAGAACTAGATATACAAGATTTAGAAGTTCAGACGCCCAGATAACTAGATCTATTCCGCCCATCATGTTGTTTTTAAGCATATTGATCTCCTTTATCTATATTGAACTTCAAATAACATGTTTTAAAGAGAGTGTTTTGTTCTTATGCGTTCAACTATGTTTTTTTTATTTACTCAAATGAAGGTCTAAATAAAATGTTAATAATCATTTGATGAACAACTTGTTATTTCTTCTTTTTTTCTATTTAAGAAATTATCAACAACAAAATATATATTAACAATTAGATTTATATTTTATCTATTAAGTCACCAAGCAAAGCGAAATATTGATAAAATAAAACAAAAATATACACGAACATAATGAAATACGCATCTATATCTACACGATATGTTTAATTATTTTTCTTTTCAACAAAAGTATGCATTGTGAGTAAGTGATCTATACTATATAGAGCAATGACAATAAATTATAAAGATCTAGTACGGGAAACGTATTACTATAAGAAATAAGCATTTTATTATAGAAGATTAACAGTATCTTAAAACTTTAATTTTTATCTGTTTATGATTAAGACTACACCACGAAGAGAAAAAATTGTATTGAGCTGACACAGATCTAGTGACGACGTAACCCCTTTCTCGCTCGCCGTTAGGTCTTCTCAGTCCGTGATTATAATACTTACCACTACCCCTGGCCCACCTCTCGGGGGGGGGGAGGAATATGTAGAGTGTAAGAAAATCTTTGTTAAACGAAACATAATATAGCACCTGTTAATCTGTTATGTTTCACACTCCGAATTATAGTTTGGGTAGCGCGGGGAACATAAGCCTATGTTTAAGAAACAGATAAATAATAAATAAGCATATACACTACATACACACTGCCTAAATTTCCAGACACCACTATTTAGTTGTACAACATAATATTATGTGTTCATAAGATTTCGTGGATAAATGTGCTTTATGTCATCAGCATTAATTTGTGATCTTTAAGGGAATTTAAATAGCTTTTTCAGGTGATATACACTGTTACTTGACTCCAAGAAGAAGTTATTGGTGTTGTGATGAAAAGATCAACATCTAGCAGAAGTCTGACAATCCTGGAGAAAGAAATGAGATGAATAACAGCCACTGATCTTTTTACCATTAAAATTCATTATATTGATATGAATTCAGACATGAATTAAATACCAAACAAAAGACTTTCTTTTTTTTAAACATATACCAACATTAAATCTTAATTATAAATTGAAAACATTGTTTAGAACAAACATTTAATGGAACTTTTGGATAATGCTCAACTGACCAGAGATATACTTATTCTAAAGGAATTATTATTTGATATCACTTTGATGCATTTGTAACTGTATTTCTATATGTGGATTATGTTTGTGTAACAGCTATGAAGGATATCCAGCATTTTCTCATTCAACCAGTGATTTGTAACTGAATGCTTGAAGTTACAGTATATTATTATTATTAAAATTGGACTCAAGTCAGTGTGTACTATTTATATTTGTTACATGCTAAGTGTAGGTCCGGGACACAATAACACAACAGACCATTCTACATTTTGATGACCAGCAAGTCAGTGTGTACCATTTATCTTGGTTACATTACAGGTGTTACTAGTTGTTCTTAGCTAGATATCAAATTCATACTTTCATAGTGCAAAACCTATCAGTTTTGAAAAATATAAATTAAATTCTCAAAGATATGCCTTTTGAGGTCTGAATTTTCTTGAGCTGTATAGAGGAGACTCTTGCATTACTAACCATTGCTTTGACATCAGCATTTTTTCATTCATAATACAACTCAGGTTGTTGACAGACTGTAACAGACATCCATCCAAAGTAATAGATTGTCTACTAGGCATTTTATTATCATAATCTGGTTTAGTAGCCTGCTAGCCCAATTTTAGACTGACATTTTTAAAAATGAAATAGAAGCTAAATATCATCAGCAAAATTCAAATCCTCTAAGTTTAATAAATCAATTAAGATAATTTTTAGCAGAATGCCTTAAAGAGCTAAAATTAAATCAATTTTATAAGAAAATGATCAATATGCCTATTTTACATAAGGGGGATGTACTGTGAAATTTCAATTTTTTTATATAACTTTATAGTTAAGAAGATAGGCTTTAGGCATGTCTAGTCTAGTCTTTTGGGTCTCTATGGAGATGGTGGCCATCTAAAAAATAAACACAATGTTTAAAAAAAACTTTTTTTATATATATTTTTAATTAGTACAAATTTTATTAATTTTTTTCTAACTTCTATCACAGTCCCAAACATTGACAATGTGATAAAGTGACCCCCCCCCCCATTATGTTTGCCTTTTTTTTCATTTCTTTGGTTGGATTTTAAGTACATAACTTTGGATTGTTGTACTTTTCAAATAGAGTGGTCTCTAATTTTTCTGCTTTTTTTCTAGTTAAATCAGCTAACCCATTTTTTTACCACATGTTATGTTGTGTCAACTAGTTTCTGTATATTTCAGTTGGTATTGTTTGTGGTTTGCTCATAGCCTGAGCAAATACTGATTTTCTAAGTTTATTATAAGTGTAAAAAAAAAAAAGGTAAGAAAGTGAAGCAAATCAGCTAAACCTTACAAAAAAGAAGAGTAATATATTTACTTTATTTTTTTTTATTTGTTAGAGGGACATTTTTTTAAACAGAATAAGTACATGTACATTTTTTAATGACTGTCAACTCTCCACAATGTGCTCTTTTTATTTTAACATTTGTTAAGTCAAATCTTTACACTCTAACAAGTGTCAAGATGTGAGGCCAACATCTTTAAATATCTTTGAACAGTGTCCTAAAAAAAGAGCAAAAATACACAAGTTAATAAAAAGGTAAAAATTATGAGTAAGAAATAAAAACAAAAATACGCAAGTTAATAAAAAGGTAAAATTAAGAGTAAGAATAGACAATCTCTAAACTTGTGACAAAGTTTCAGACATGATTTTAATCTAACCAAAGCCATTTAAATCAAATTTAGTATTTCAAAAAAATTTGAATATAGACATTATTCAACATTATTTACAGAAATGTATTGGTGACCTTCAAGAAAGGAAATATGAACAAGTTCTGAACTCCTATTGGGCTGTCAAATGAAATATGAACAAATTGCAGAATCTTAATGAACTGTCAAGGAGATATGAACAAGTTCCATACACCTAATAAGTTCTCTAAGGAAACATGAATAGGTTCTTAACTCCTAATGAGCTGTCTAAGTAAACATGAACATGTTGCAGACTCCTTTAGTTGTCAAGGAATTATGAATGAATTTCAAACTCCTTATAAGTTGTCTAATAAAATATAAACAAGTTGCAAACTCCTAATGAGCTATATATTATGAAATATGAACAAGTTGCAAACTCTTAGTTAGTTCTCTAAGGCATTATTTTTCTTAATGGAACACTTCACACATTTTGAGTCATTAGCGAAACATTTTGTTGTTTTTTTTTTACAGAGATAAATTTATGTTGTGGTTACTAGTTAAATAGGGTTCTACAGAACACAGTTTGGGAAACACTGATCTAAGAAAATATGAACAAGATGCAAACTCCTGATGAGCTAAGAAAATCTTAACAAGTTGCAAACTCCTAATGAGTTCTCAAAGTAAGTATCAACCAGTTGACAACTCCTTGTAGTGTATGGTTGTTGACCTGAAGCACCAAACTGCTGGTACACAATTAAACTACTAAAGGTATATTACATCTTAACTTGAAATTACTTATTGATTTTTTGTGATTAATACTAAATAGAACTGGATGGCTGCCTGGTCGTGTGGTTTGCGTGCTGGACTGTCGTTCAGATTTATCGATGGTCCAGGGTTCAAACCCTGCCCGCTCCCATCCCCTGTCGTCCTGCGGGAGGTTAGGACTAGGAAGTAATTATCTTCAACTCTGAAGGAACATCCGAAACATGTAAAACATTTTACAACAAACAAAACAGAACTTGAATTACATTATAAAGAAAATCAAGTTTAAATGAAATGAATAACTGTAATCTATCCTGGGGGAAAGCCTAAATGTAATAAACTTAGTAATAATGAAAAAATTGTATTCCAAAGAAAATCTAACTCACTAAAAAAATGTACTTTCAAATAGGCATTCTGGAGTCAAGAACACTAATGACAAGGCGGCTTATCTTGCATCATTCTCATTGCATAACTAACCCTAATCATAAAACACACACACACATATCAATGATACCATAACACTCCTAAAAAGTTGTCATAGGAAAGGGTTCCATACTCCTAATGAGCTGTCTAAGAAATTAAAAAGAAGTTCAGAAATACTAATGAGTTCAAAAAGGAAATATGAACAAGCTGCAAACCACTAACAAATCCAGAACCTTTAATAAGGAGACATGACAAACTGCTTGTTAACTGTAGGCCACAAAAACAGATTTATAACCTTAATATCAACTTTCCTATAGATTACAAGGACTGAAAAGGGAACTTTTTTTTAGACTTCTATAAGATAAGCATAGGTGATAAGAATGTTTTACTAGATTTTTATGCGCTAAAAAGATTTGATCAGATTGTTTCACCAGACATCTATGAACTTTACAAAGTTTGATCAAAATGTTTCACTAGACTTTTATGCATATTACAAAGTTGGGTCACAATTTTTCACTACACTCATATGAACTAAACAAAGTTTTATCAGAATTTTTCACTAGACATTTATGCACTAAACAAAGTTTAATCATAATGTTTTACTAGACTATATTCAAAAATCATAGTTTGATTACAATGTTTCACTAGACATTTAAGATCCATTTAATTTAAAGTTTAGTAAAAATGTGTCATTAGACTCCTATGTGCTTTAGATAGTTTCATAGTTACCTGACTTTGGTTCGAAAAGTAAAGGCTGTTGGTCATTGTGCTGGTCATATGACACACTGCTTGTTAACAATAGTGTGCTCCCAGATTCTGAAGGCCTTTCAGGACTTGTCCCAAACAAAGAAACCACTTTTTCATTTTGTTTTTGGATTGTTGCTAAAGCATGATGGAAACTCTCTTCAGTAGGTGATGTTAGCTCTGCATGGTGCTGCTTCATATGTAGATCATTAGATGAACTGTGAATGCTGATAATATGCTGTGTAAATCATTAGATGAACTTGGTATAAAAATGTGATTGATCATTACATGTTTATTTATTATGCAATAGTAAATCAATAGCAGAACTAAGAACACTGATCTGTAAGCAGTCAGAAACTTTTTCTATATCAGCAGCATGTACATTCCTTTGATCTAAAAAAAAAAAAAAGTTGATAAAATATTGCAAGCAAAAATTACATTTTAAAATGCAAAATTTAAAATATAAAAAGTGTAATGCATAAGTTAAATGTAATATAAATGATGGTATCCTTATCTTGAGTCCACTTCCTCATTAATGTTTTGTCAGCACTCACTAAAAGAGAAAACTAAGCTGTTTTGAGTACCATTTTATAAAGTTCTTCAGAAGGTATTGGTTGTAATTTGACAAGATGCTTTCAAAGGTTTCTAAACTTATTTAAGTTTCAGTACTCAGGCAACATTGTTCTGATGAAGGGCTGCACTGTATTGCTGTGAAACATCATTTACTAGACAAAAATGACAGTGCCTAACATTTGGCTTGGCAGTTTTTTTGGTACTGCTGCCAAGGTGGCTGATGACATTTCTCATCACAAACTATTAGGATGGTTCAACATTGATTTTTTTCCATTACATTGTCAAAGTTTAGTTAGGCTTTCCATTTTTTATCTTTTCTAGAAGTCAGAATCTTTTTATATTTCTATAAATATGGGTGAACAGACTTCAGACAGATCTTTTTGGAGACAGCTTGCCACTCAATGCACCAAACAGAGGGGGAGGATCTAAGTCTAAAAGTATGGTTATTGTTTATTTAGTTTTTTTTTGGCTGCTATACTTGCAAGCATGCCCCTTTATCAGTGGGTTGAAATCAATCACAATTGAATTTAATGTCCATCTTTGTTTTAAAAACAAATTATTCCAATACAACTTTTGAGGAGTACACATAATAACTATTATTTCATAAGAAATATCTAGTCATTATTATTTGGTTGTTAATGCATAAATTTAAATAACATACCTGATGTTTCTGAAGAGGGATCACCAAATCAAATCCTGTAAACATATATATATATATATATATATATATATATATATATATATATATATATTCTGCGGCATTTTACATCTGGAGAGACGATCTTTTACCTTTGCAACTTCTTGTGTGACTAAAGAGGCCAATCCTTGATACACTGCTGCGATCGCAGGTTGGGTATATATAATCACCAGGCGCCGTTGCATTTTTACCCTTCTTTCTGCTTCTGTTGTGTATGACATCTGCAATCCGTGACCCTTCCTTTATGCTCTCTCTCCATATATATATATATATCTGAAAAAATATTATAAACTATGATAATGAATAATGTTTAGTAGTCTAAATAAAGATCTTTTAAAACCATCTATTTTTAGAAATAAAAAGTAAAGTGTTAGCAGGTCAGGAGGCCCTGACTCCGGCTCCAAGTCAGGTCTGGGCCTTTCTGCTAACTAGAATTTATATCACAGTCTGTAGGCAGATGGTAGCACTACTGGGTGGGTTTGATCTGTACATCTCAGTCTGTGACCAAGGAGCTAGAGTTGCCTAAACAACCAGACAGCACAACTAAACTAATTAATCAAATGATGCACATGGGGATGCATTGGGCACACAATGGGAAGAACAGCAGACAACATTGCAAGACTAGACTGGAACCCAGAGAGGAAGAAACAAAACAAATAGAAATAATAGGAATACATAGGGAATTGGGGGGGGGGAGTAATATTATTCTCAAATTAAAATGACAACAATAACATGATAAAGCGTAAATCTAGGTATACATTTTTTTATGTTATCAAAATTGAATTTAAATAGATTTAGGACTACATATGATGGAATTATTGTATAGATCTATGAAATTATATTTTAAATGCTTTGATGAAGATTTAAGGTGCTGACAACTTGAAACATTTTTCAATAAAGCTGAATTGAATGTTGAATTTAAATAGATCTAAGCCTAAATCTAGTGGACTAGTCTAGTGTAATGTTGTGTGTTATGAGACTTGTTGCATAGTATCTAGTATGTGCCGGAGGATACACGCAATAAATAACTTAGGTTTTTATAGAAAAGAATTTTATTTATAAATATTTATTATTTAATAGAAATATACGAGGTACAAGGAATGTGACTAGGTAGCCAAGGTCACTGAAGCTGACTGACAGGTTCAAGAAATGGATGAAACTGCGGAAGCGGGCTGGGAGGGAGTCAGGGGGTGGGGTGAAACTGCGGGAGCGGGCAGGGTGAGGGGTGGGGGCGTAGAGCTGGATGCGTGAACAACAGATTGACCAGAGAATGATGACTTCCAGGTGTGAATCTTACTGTAACAGGGGCCAGATGCGTTGCGGAATCAAACAGGTACTCTTGTCGCTGTAGGCCAATAAAGATATGCTTTGACGTGACTATCAGTGCTTGCTAACAGGGAAATGCTTATGCACAAAGTGATTGGGGCGAAAGACTTAGGCTAAAAGCTCACTATAATATAGCTCTTTCATCATAGCAAAAGCTTTTTTTATTAATCGATATTTTTTTTATTTAATTACCATCAGTAATCTAATTACCATTCATGTAACCTGATAGTTCTGTTGCTTACTTCAGTATGCTTAGTCTCTGTTTTGTCAAAGACAGACATTGTCCTGATTATAATACCAATATTACAGTTGGTCTTTTCGGAATAAAATGCGCTAAAAAATCAATTTTCTTCTAAATTAAGTCTCTATTGAAGAGTGCCTAATTTTCCGCCTTGTCAAAAAGTGCCCGATTTCCCGGTTCCTAAATTTCCGGGTGACTAAATTACTGGGAGCTTAAATTTCCAGACACCAGTCGATTGTGAGTCAAAAAGAATAAAATCATATTTTAGTATTACATCACATATGCTAATAGAAGAGCTGATTTTGTCACCCAGTCCATCTCCTTTAAACACAAACCCTTTTTCATTCATTGGACCAAGACAGACTCAACTCGGGTCACAGAGGTCGCTTCCCTCCCCTTGTCTCTGCTAAAGCAAAGAGGGACATCCAGGAGCCGCTAGCAGCCATCGTCTGGATGTGATGTCATCCTGGGCGTCTTAGATAACTTCTGTCCCCCCCCCTTCCCTTTTTACTATTAAGACTTAGTTTTCTTTCCCCAATTTCTCTTCCCTCCCCTCCTCTTGACATTCTTTCATTTTCTCCCCCTATTACTCCCCTCCACTCTTGTGAACGGTGATTGGTGTGCGTGTGTGACGTATCGTATGAGTTTGACTTACATAACGCACCTGTGGTGTATTGCTCCAGTGGTAAAAATGGGACGCCTAGTAAGTCAGGTATGTCTTTGCTGGTTGTGAGGTATGAACAATATAGGTATTTGGCGCAGTAGAAAGAGAAAGTGGGCGCTGTTTTCTTGTTGAACTTCCAGACCGCCGAGCAGCAACATTAGAACAGAATTAGAAGAGTACACATTTTGTATTTATCACCAACTACCAGGATCCACTTGTCCAGGTACTACTTAATGTTGTAGTTATCTTCGACTTAACTCTTGCGTTTTGACACAAAAAGTCAGCTCTGCAAGAGTTTATAGTGCTTTGTTAACAGCGCTTAATAAATTGAATTATTATTTTATAGTTATTTGCAGGAGCTTGCAACCCTATCCTAACCCTAAGAGTACTTAAACCGTTAATATGAACATTATGCCTATATTTAGAGGCAAAATGTCGATTTCGCACATTAACGTAACCGATAGCTAATCAGTTAATGAGCAGATCAGCTAGCTTAAATATATAGCTCCTCCTTCGTAACTTAAGATGAGATTATTTCCCATTTTCTATGAATTTGAAGATGGCTATGGAGTCCAATTTTTTACTTTAAAAAAGCCGACCTCATAGACGGCATTGGTAACTTGGGTTTGCTGCAGATATGCCTGCTTCTTTTCTCACTTTCCGTTTTTTTTATTCTTAGATCTACGTTTTTTTGTTGATTACCGAGCTCCTTGCCTTATATCATGAAACACGACACTCACGGCCTCAGGCAATGAGAAAGGATCGTTTCCCTCACACACCTTGAGAGAACTCTTAAGGGTATCTTTGTAATTTTTTGTTGACCCTCCCACGTTATTGCTGCTGTGGCATGGATACTGTTTATCTGTGACAACTCAAGGATTTCAACGTATGTTATGTGGTCAAGCCAATAAACCAAATGGATTATTCTCTAATGCAACTCTAATGTTTGCTTATGCACCAACTTATGTCCAACCCAATTCAAAGATTAGCTAGGTAATGTGAACATTTACGGATTTTAAGCTTTAGCGGGCTTGCAATTGTCTCCTCTACCACCTTAAAATCATTTTCAAAACTAAAATGTACTAAAATGCTGGTACCGGTTAATCTACTTTTGTCTGGTCCCCTGTCTGGCTGTGATGTATTTGATATTAAACTGTTTTTTAGCCCTGAGTTGTCACATTCTTTTAATTGGTTGTGTCGTGTGGTGCAGTTTACAGAGTGCCTGGGTAGTGAGAAACGTTACAATATATATATATATATATATATATATATATATATATATATATATATATATATAAAAATATCTTTGCCAGTGCTACAAAGCCAAGCAGCGTAATGATTTATACGTAGATTACCAGTGTATAATAGAGATATTGAGAAACAAGGTAGACTTAGACCAAACCTAATTTAATGATCCAGATATAGTTCATTTTTTGTTTGTTTTCAAGACTTTACAGCCATCTTCGTGTACATATAAGATTACATTGTGCAAAAGTTTGAATATTGAGTCTTTAGAAAAGGGGAATATGTTTATCTTCATGCATAGTGAAAACGAGATTGAATGAATTCTTGTGAATACAATGCCATTGTGCTTTTTTTTAGTCAACTTATCAAATCTTTGGTCACGAAGTAACATTTTGTTTACACTACAGATGATTATATTGTGATTCGTCTCCTTTAACCATGTTTGTTTGACTCATATAAAATAATTGATTTAATAGAGAAAACTTTTTCAAAGTGTTATTATAAAAATTAAAGTGAGTTTACTACTTAGAGTACTTAGTAGTTGGGCTTCTAAGATTGTAATTGGTTAACTTATAATCCTTTTTTAATTGCTCTTTTTATGGTCACTAATAGAAGTTATTGTAAACTGGTATGCTCCTCCTGACATCCTCCAAAACTTAGTCATCATTGAGACTAAAACATTACCATTCTACATCTAATCATTGACACTAACACATAACCATTCTCAGTCTAATCATTGACACTAACACAATACCATTTTCAATCTTATCATTGACACTAACACATTACCATTCTCAATGTAATCATTGACACTAAGTCATTACCATTCTTAATCTTATCATTGTCACTAAGACATTATACTCTAAATCTAATCATTGACATAACATTCTCAATGTAATCATTGACACTAACACATTATCATTCTCAATGTAATCATTGACACTAAAACATTACCATTCCTAATCTAATCATTGACACTAAGACATTATCATTCTCAATGTAATCATTGACACTAAGTCATTAACATTCTTAATCTAATTATTGACACTAAGTCATTACCATTCTTAATCAAATCATTGACACTAAGTAATTACCATTCTCAATATAATCATTGACGCTAAGGCATTACCATTCTCAATCTAATCATTGACACTAATAAATTACCATTCTTAATCTAATCATTGACATAACATTATTAATGTAATTGTTGACACTAAGAAATTACCATTCTAAAATCATCATTGACACTTAAACATTACCATTCTCAATCTCATCTTGACACTAAAACATTACCATTCTCAATCTAATCATTGACACTAACACATTACCATTTTCAATGTTATCATTGACACTAAGACATTACCATTCTCACTGTTATCATTGGCACTAAGACATTACTATTCTCAATGTAATCATTGAAACTAAGACATTACCATTCTCAATCTAATCATTGACGCTAAGGCATTACAATTCTCAATCTAATCATTGACACTAATTAATTACCATTCTTAATCTAATCATTGACATAACATTATTAATGTAATTGTTGACACTAAGACATTACCATTCTCAATTTAATCATTGACACTTAAACATTACCATTGTCAATCTCATCATTGACACTAAGTCATTATTATTTTCAATCTAATCATTGACAATAAGACATTACCAGTCTCAATGTAATCATTGACACTAACACATTACCATTCTCAAAGTCATCATTGACACTAAAACATTACCATTCTCAATCTAATCATTGACACTAACACATTACCATTTTCAATGTTATCATTGACACTAAGACATTACCATTCTCACTGTTATCATTGGCACTAAGACATTACTATTCTCAATTTAATCATTGACACTAAGAGAATGCCATTCTCAATCTAATCATTGACAATAAGACATTACCATTCCTAATGTAATCATTGACACTAACACATTACTATGCTCAAACTTATCATTGACACAAACACATTACCATTCATAATCTTATCATTAAAACTAACTCATTATAATTCTCAATCTAAACGTTGACACTTAGACATTACCATTCTAAATCTAATTATTGACACTAAGACATTACCATTCTCAATCTAATCATTGACACTAAAACATTACCATTTTCAATCTAAACATTAACAATAACACATTACCATTTTCAATGTTTTCATTGACACTAAGTCGTTGCCATTCTCAATCTAATCATTGACACTAACACATTACCATTCTCCATCTAATCATTGACACTAACACATTACCATTCTCAATGTAATCATTGACACTAACACATTACCATTCTCAATCTAATCATTGACACTAAGTCATTACCATTCTTAATCTAATCAGTAACATAACATTCTCAATGTAATCATTGACACTAAGACATTACCATTCTTAATGTAATCATTGACACTAAAACATTACCATTCTCAATCTAATCATTGACACTAACACATTACCATTTTCAATGTTTTCATTGACACTAAGTCATTACCATTCTTAATCTAATCATTGACACTAACACATTACCATTCTCCGTCTAATCATTGACACTAACACATTACCATTCTCAATGTAATCATTGACACTAAAACATTACCATTCTTAATGTAATCATTGACACTAAGACATTACCATTCTCAATGTAATCATAGACAATAAGACATTACCATTCTCAATGTAATTATTGACACTAAGTTATTACCATTCTTAATCTAATCTTTGACATAACATTCTCAATGTAATCATTGACACTTAGACATTAACATTCTTAATGTAATCATTGACACTAAAACATTACCATTCTTATTCTAATCATTGACACTAAGACATTATCATTCTCAATGTAATCATTGACACTAAGTCATTAACATTCTTAATCTAATTATTGACACTAAGTCATTACCATTCTTAATCAAATCATGACACTAAGACATTACCATTCTCAATCTAATCATTGACGCTAAGGCATTACCATTCTCAATCTAATCTTTGACAAAAATAAATTACCATTCTTAATCTAATCATTAACATAACATTATTAATGTAATTGTTGACACTAAGCTATTACCATTCTAAAGTCATCATTGACACTTAAACATTACCAATCTCAATCTCATCATTGACACTAAAACATTACCATTCTCAATCTAATCATTGACACTAAGTCATTATTATTTTCAATCTAATCCTTTACAATAATACAATACCATTCTCAATGTAATCATTGACACTAAGTGATTACCATTCTAAATCTAATCATTGACACTAAGAAATTACCATTCTATATCTAATCATTGACACTAAGACATTTCCATTCTCAATCTAATCATTGACAATAAGACATTACCATTCTCAATGTAATCATTGACACTAAACCATTACCATTCTCAATGTAATCATTGACACTAACACATTACCATTCTCAAAGTAATCATTGACATAGCATTCTTAATGTAATCATTGACAATAAGACATTACCATTCTCAATCTAATCATTGACACTAAAACATTACCATTTTCAATCTAAACATTAACAATAACACATTACCATTTTCAATGTTTTCATTGACACTAAGTCGTTGCCATTCTCAATCTAATCATTGACACTAACACATTACCATTCTCCATCTAATCATTGACACTAACACATTACCATTCTCAATGTAATCATTGACACTAACACATTACCATTCTCAATCTAATCATTGACACTAAGTCATTACCATTCTTAATCTAATCAGTAACATAACATTCTCAATGTAATCATTGACACTAAGACATTACCATTCTTAATGTAATCATTGACACTAAAACATTACCATTCTCAATCTAATCATTGACACTAACACATTACCATTTTCAATGTTTTCATTGACACTAAGTCATTACCATTCTTAATCTAATCATTGACACTAACACATTACCATTCTCCGTCTAATCATTGACACTAACACATTACCATTCTCAATGTAATCATTGACACTAAAACATTACCATTCTTAATGTAATCATTGACACTAAGACATTACCATTCTCAATGTAATCATAGACAATAAGACATTACCATTCTCAATGTAATTATTGACACTAAGTTATTACCATTCTTAATCTAATCTTTGACATAACATTCTCAATGTAATCATTGACACTTAGACATTAACATTCTTAATGTAATCATTGACACTAAAACATTACCATTCTTATTCTAATCATTGACACTAAGACATTATCATTCTCAATGTAATCATTGACACTAAGTCATTAACATTCTTAATCTAATTATTGACACTAAGTCATTACCATTCTTAATCAAATCATGACACTAAGACATTACCATTCTCAATCTAATCATTGACGCTAAGGCATTACCATTCTCAATCTAATCTTTGACAAAAATAAATTACCATTCTTAATCTAATCATTAACATAACATTATTAATGTAATTGTTGACACTAAGCTATTACCATTCTAAAGTCATCATTGACACTTAAACATTACCAATCTCAATCTCATCATTGACACTAAAACATTACCATTCTCAATCTAATCATTGACACTAAGTCATTATTATTTTCAATCTAATCCTTTACAATAATACAATACCATTCTCAATGTAATCATTGACACTAAGTGATTACCATTCTAAATCTAATCATTGACACTAAGAAATTACCATTCTATATCTAATCATTGACACTAAGACATTTCCATTCTCAATCTAATCATTGACAATAAGACATTACCATTCTCAATGTAATCATTGACACTAAACCATTACCATTCTCAATGTAATCATTGACACTAACACATTACCATTCTCAAAGTAATCATTGACATAGCATTCTTAATGTAATCATTGACAATAAGACATTACCATTCTCAATGTAATCATTGACACTAAAACATTACCATTCTCAACCTAATCATTGACACTAACACATTATCATTTTCAATGTTTTCATTGACACTACGTCATTACCATTCTCATTCTAATCATTGACACTAACACATTACCATTCTCTGTCTAATCATTGACACAAAGACATTACCATTCTCAATCTAATCATTGACACTAAGACATTACCATTCTTACTGTCATTATTGGCACTATGACATTACCATTCCCAATGTAAACATTGACTATAAGACATTACCATTCTCACTGTTATCATTGACACTAAGACATTACCATTCTTAATATAATCATTGATACTAAGACATTACCAGTGTCAATGAAATAATTGACAATAAGAAATTACAATTCTCAATCTAATCATTGACACTAAGACAATACTATTCTCAATCTAATGATTGACACAAACACATTACCATTCTCAATCTAATCATTGACACTAAGATATTTTCATTCTCAATCTAATCATTGACACTAAGACATTACCATTCTCAATGTAATCATTGACACTAACACATTACCATTTTTAAAGTCATCATTGACACTAAAACTTTACCATTCTTAATCTAATCATTGACACTAACACATTATAATTCTCTATCTAAACATTGACACTAAGACATTACCATTCTCTATCTAAACATTAACACTAAGACATTACCATTCTCAATCTAATCATTGACACTAAGACATGACCATTCTCAATGTAATCATTGACACTAACACATTACCATTTTCAAAGTCATCATTGACACTAAAACTTTACCATTCATAATCTTTTCATTGACACTAACACATTACCATTCTCAGTCTAATCATTTACACTAACACAATACCATTCTCAATCTTATTATTGTCACAAACACATTACCATTCATAATCTTTTCATTGACACTAACACATTAAAATTCTCAATCTAATCATTGACACTAAGACATTACCATTCTCAATGTAATCATTGACACTAACACATTACCATTCTCAAAATAATCATTGACATAGCATTCTTAATGTATTCATTGACAATAAGACATTACGATTCTCAATGTAATCAATGACACTAAAAAATTACCATTCTCAGTCTAATCATTTACACTAACACAATACCATTCTCAATCTTATTATTGACACAAACACATTACCAATCATAATCTTTTCATTGACACTAACACATTAAAATTCTCAATCTAATCATTGACACTAAGACATTACCATTCTCAATGTAATCATTGACACTAACACATTACCATTTTCAAAGTCATCATTGACACTAAAACTTTACAATTCTTAATCTAATCATTGACACTAACACATTACCATTCTCTATCTAATCATTGACACTAAGACATTACCATTCTCAATCTAATCATTGACACTAAGACATTACCATTCTCAATGTAATCATTGACACTAACACCTTACCATTTTCAAAGTCATCATTGACACTAAAACTTTACCATTCATAATCTTTTCATTGACACTAACACATTATAATTCTCAATCTAATCATTGACACTAAGACATTACCATTCTCAATCTAATCATTGACACTAACACATTACCATTCTTAGTCTAATCATTTACACTAACACAATACCATTCTCAATCTTATTATTGACACAAACACATTACCATTCATAATCTTTTCATTGACACTAACACATTAAAATTCTCAATCTAATCATTGACACTAAGACATTACCATTCTCAATGTAATCATTGACACTAACACTTTACCATTCTCAAAGTAATCATTGACATAGCATTTTTAATGTATTCATTGACAATAAGACATTACCATTCTCAATCTTATTATTGACACTAAAACATTACCATTCTCAATCTCATCATTGACACTAAAACATTACCGTTCTAAATCTAATCATAGACACTAAGTCATTACCATTTTCAATCTTATCATTGAATTTAACACATTACCATTCTTAATATAATCATTGACACTAAATTATTACTATTCTCAATGTAATCATTGACACTAACACATTACCATTCTCAATGTAATCATTGATACTAACACATTACCATTCTCAAAGTAATCATTGACATAGCGATCTTAATGTAATCATTGAAAATAAGACATTACCATTCTCAATGTAATCATTGACACTAAAACATTACCATTCTCAATCTAATCATTGACACTAACACATTATCATTTTCAATGTTTTCATTGACACTAAGTCATTACCATTCTCATTCTAATCATTGACACTAACACATTACCATTCTCTGTCTAATCATTGACACTAACACATTACCATTCTCAATGTAATCATTGACACTAAAACATTACCATTCTTAATGTAATCATTGACACTAAGACATTATTATTCTCAATGTAATCATTAACACTAAAACATTACAATCCTTAATCTAATCTTTGACACTAAGACATTACCATTCTAAATGTAATCATAGACAATAAGATCTTACCGTTCTCAATGTAATTATTGACACTAAGTCCTTACCATTCTTAATCTAATCATTGACATAACATTCTCAATGTAATCATTGACACTTAGACATTAACATTCTTAATCTAATCATTGACACTAAGTCATTACCATTCTTAATCAAATCATGACACTAAGACATTACCATTCTCAATCTAATCATTGACGCTAAGTCATTACCATTCTCAATCTAATCATTGACAATAATAAATTACCATTCTTAATCTAATCATTGATATAACATTATTAATGTAATTGTTGACACTAAGACATTACCATTCTAAAGTCATCATTGACACTTAAATATTACCATTCTTAATCTCATCATTGACACTAAAACATTACCATTCTCAATCTAATCATTGACACTAAGATATTATTATTTTCAATCTTATCATTTACAATAATACATTACCATTCTCAATGTAATCATTGACACTAAGTAATTACCATTCTCAATCTAATCATTGACACTAAGAAATTACCATTCTATATCTAATCTTTGACACTAAGACATTACCATTCTCAATATAATCATTGACACTAAGACATTACCATTCTCAATGTAATCATTGACACTAACACATTACCATTTTCAAAGTCATCATTGACACTAAAACTTTACCATTCTTAATCTAATCATTGACACTAACACATTACCATTCTCTATCTAATCATTGACACTAAGACATTACCATTCTCAATCTAATCATTGACACTAAGACATTACCATTCTCAATGTAATCATTGACACTAACACCTTACCATTTTCAAAGTCATCATTGACACTAAAACTTTACCATTCATAATCTTTTCATTGACACTAACACATTATAATTCTCAATCTAATCATTGACACTAAGACATTACCATTCTCAATCTAATCATTGACACTAACACATTACCATTCTTAGTCTAATCATTTACACTAACACAATACCATTCTCAATCTTATTATTGACACAAACACATTAAAATTCTCAATCTAATCATTGACACTAAGACATTACCATTCTCAATGTAATCATTGACACTAACACTTTACCATTCTCAAAGTAATCATTGACATAGCATTTTTAATGTATTCATTGACAATAAGACATTACCATTCTCAATCTTATTATTGACACTAAAACATTACCATTCTCAATCTCATCATTGACACTAAAACATTACCGTTCTAAATCTAATCATAGACACTAAGTCATTACCATTTTCAATCTTATCATTGAATTTAACACATTACCATTCTTAATATAATCATTGACACTAAATTATTACTATTCTCAATGTAATCATTGACACTAACACATTACCATTCTCAATGTAATCATTGATACTAACACATTACCATTCTCAAAGTAATCATTGACATAGCGATCTTAATGTAATCATTGAAAATAAGACATTACCATTCTCAATGTAATTATTGACACTAAAACATTACCATTCTCAATCTAATCATTGACACTAACACATTATCATTTTCAATGTTTTCATTGACACTAAGTCATTACTATTCTCATTCTAATCATTGACACTAACACATTACCATTCTCTGTCTAATCATTGACACTAACACATTACCATTCTCAATGTAATCATTGACACTAAAACATTACCATTCTTAATGTTATCATTGACACTAAGACATTATTATTCTCAATGTAATCATTAACACTAAAACATTACAATCCTTAATCTAATCTTTGACACTAAGACATTACCATTCTAAATGTAATCATAAACAATAAGATCTTACCGTTCTCAATGTAATTATTGACACTAAGTCCTTACCATTCTTAATCTAATCATTGACATAACATTCTCAATGTAATCATTGACACTTAGACATTAACATTCTTAATCTAATCATTGACACTAAGTCATTACCATTCTTAATCAAATCATGACACTAAGACATTACCATTCTCAATCTAATCATTGACGCTAAGTCATTACCATTCTCAATCTAATCATTGACAATAATAAATTACCATTCTTAATCTAATCATTGATATAACATTATTAATGTAATTGTTGACACTAAGACATTACCATTCTAAAGTCATCATTGACACTTAAATATTACCATTCTTAATCTCATCATTGACACTAAAACATTACCATTCTCAATCTAATCATTGACACTAAGATATTATTATTTTCAATCTTATCATTTACAATAATACATTACCATTCTCAATGTAATCATTGACACTAAGTAATTACCATTCTCAATCTAATCATTGACACTAAGAAATTACCATTCTATATCTAATCTTTGACACTAAGACATTACCATTCTCAATATAATCATTGACACTAAGACATTACCATTCTCAATGTAATCATTGACACTAACACATTACCATTTTCAAAGTCAACATTGACACTAAAACTTTACCATTCATAATCTTTTCATTGACACTAACAAATTATAATTCTCAATCTAATCATTGACACTAAGACATTACCATTCTCAATGTAATTATTGACACTAACACATTACCATTTTCAAAGTCATCATTGACACTAAAACTTTACCATTCTTAATCTAATCATTGACACTAACACATTACCATTCTCTATCTAATCATTGACACTAAGACATTACCATTCTCAATCTAATCATTGACACTAAGACATTACCATTCTCAATGTAATCATTGACACTGAAACTTTACCATTCATAATCTTTTCATTGACACTAACACATTATAATTCTCAATCTAATCATTGACACTAAGACATTACCATTCTCAATCTAATCATTGACACTAACACATTACCATTCTCAGTCTAATCATTTACACTAACACAATACCATTCTCAATCTTATTATTGACACAAACACATTACCATTCATAATCTTTTCATTGACACTAACACATTAAAATTCTCAATCTAATCATTGACACTTAGACATTACCATTCTCAATGTAATCATTGACACTAACACTTTACCATTCTTAAAGTAATCATTGACATAGCATTCTTAATGTATTCATTGACAATAAGACATTACCATTCTCAATGTAATCTTTGACACTAAGACATTACCATTCTCAATCTAATCATTGACACTAAGACATTACAATTCTCATTGTAATCATTGACACTAACACATTACCATTTTCAAAGTCATCATTGACACTAAAACTTTACCATTCTTAATCTAATCATTGACACTAACACATTACCATTCTCAATGTAATCACTGACAAAATGACATTACCATTCTCAATCTAATCATTGACACTAAGACATTACCATTCTCAATGTAATCATTGACACTGAAACTTTACCATTCATAATCTTTTCATTGACACTAACACATTATAATTCTCAATATAATCATTGACACTAAGACATTACCATTCTCAATCTAATCATTGACACTAACACATTACCATTCTCAAAGTAATCATTGACATAGCATTCTTAATGTATTCATTGACAATAAGACATTACCATTCTCAATGTAATCATTGACACTAAAACATTACCATTCTCAATGTAATCATTGACACTTAGTCATTACCATTCTTAATCTAATCATTGACATATTATTCTTAATGTAATCATTGTCACTTAGACATTACCATTGTCAATGTAATAATTGACACTAAGTCATTACCATTCTCAATCTAATTATTGACACTAAAACATTACCATTCTCAATCTCATCATTGACACTAAAACATTACCGTTCTAAATCTAATCATAGACACTAAGTCATTACCATTTTCAATCTTATCATTGAATTTAACACATTACCATTCTCAACATAATCATTTACACTAAATTATTACTATTCTCAATGTAATCATTGACACAAAGACATTACCATTCTCAATCTAATCATTGACACTAAGACATTACCATTCTTACTGTCATTATTGGCACTATGACATTACCATTCCCAATGTAAACATTGACTAGAAGACATTACCATTCTCACTGTTATCATTGACCTTAAGACATTACCATTCTTAATATAATCATTGATACTAAGACATTACCAGTGTCATTGAAATAATTGACAATAAGAAAAGACAATTCTCAATCTAATCATTGACACTAAGACAATACTATTCTCAATCTAATGATTGTTACAAACACATTACCATTCTCAATCTAATCATTGACACTAAGACATTTTCATTCTCAATCTAATCATTGACACTAAGACATTACCATTCTCAATGTAATCATTGACACTAACACATTACCATTTTCAAAGTCATCATTGACACTAAAACTTTACCATTCTTAATCTAATCATTGACACTAACACATTATAATTCTCTATCTAAACATTGACACTAAGACATTACCATTCTCTATCTAAACATTGACACTAAGACATTACCATTCTCAATCTAATCATTGACACTAAGACATTACCATTCTCAATGTAATCATTGACACTAACACATTACCATTTTCAAAGTCATCATTGACACTAAAACTTTACCATTCATAATCTTTTCATTGACACTAACACATTATAATTCTCAATCTAATCATTGACACTAAGACATTACCATTCTCAATGTAATCATTGACACTAACACATTACCATTCTCTATCTAATCATTGACACTAAGACATTACCATTCTCAATCTAATTATTGACACTAAGACATTACCATTCTCAATGTAATCATTGACACTGAAACTTTACCATTCATAATCTTTTCATTGACACTAACACATTATAATTCTCAATCTAATCATTGACACTAAGACATTACCATTCTCAATCTAATCATTGACACTAACACATTACCATTCTCAGTCTAATCATTTACACTAACACAATACCATTCTCAATCTTATTATTGACACAAACACATTACCATTCATAATCTTTTCATTGACACTAACACATTAAAATTCTCAATCTAATCATTGACACTAAGACATTACCATTTTCAATGTAATCATTGACACTAACACTTTACCATTCTCAAAGTAATCATTGACATAGCATTCTTAATGTATTCATTGACAATAAGACATTACCATTCTCAATGTAATCATTGACACTAAAAAATTACCATTATGAATGTAATCATTGACACTTAGTCATTACCATTCTTAATCTAATCATTGACATACTATTCTTAATGTAATCATTGTCACTTAGACATTACCATTGTCAATGTAATAATTGACACTAAGTCATTACCATTCTCAATCTAATTATTGACACTAAAACATTACCATTCTCAATCTCATCATTGACACTAAAACATTACCATACTAAATCTAATCATAGACACTAAGTCATTACCATTTTCAATCTTATCATTGAATTTAACACATTACCATTCTCAATATAATCATTGACACTAAATTATTACTATTCTCAATGTAATCATTGACACTAAAACATTACCATTCTTAATCTAATCATTGACACAAAGACATTACCATTCTCAATCTAATCATTGACACTAAGACATTACCATTCTTACTGTCATTATTGGCACTATGACATCACCATTCCCAATGTAAACATTGACTATAAGACATTACCATTCTCACTGTTATCATTGACACTAAGACATTACCATTCTTAATATAATCATTGATACTAAGACATTACCAGTGTCAATGAAATAATTGACAATAAGAAATTACAATTCTCAATCTAATCATTGACACTAAGACAATACTATTCTCAATCTAATGATTGACACTAAAACTTTACCATTCATAATCTTTTCATTGACACTAACACATTACCATTTTCAAAGTCATCATTGACACTAAAACTTTACCATTCATAATCTTTTCATTGACACTAACACATTATAATTCTTAATCTAATCATTGACACTAAGACATTACCATTCTCAATGTAATCATTGACACTAACACATTACCATTTTCAAAGTCATCATTGACACTAAAACTTTACCATTCTTAATCTAATCATTGACACTAACACATTACCATTCTCTATCTAATCATTGACACTAAGACATTACCATTCTCAATCTAATCATTGACACTAAGACATTACCATTCTCAATGTAATCATTGACACTGAAACTTTACCATTCATAATCTTTTCATTGACACTAACACATTATAATTCTCAATCTAATCATTGACACTAAGACATTACCATTCTCAATCTAATCATTGACACTAACACATTACCATTCTCAAAGTAATCATTGACATAGCATTCTTAATGTATTCATTGACAATAAGACATTACCATTCTCAATGTAATCATTGACACTAAAACATTACCATTCTCAATGTAATCATTGACACTTAGTCATTACCATTCTTAATCTAATCATTGACATATTATTCTTAATGTAATCATTGTCACTTAGACATTACCATTGTCAATGTAATAATTGACACTAAGTCATTACCATTCTCAATCTAATTATTGACACTAAAACATTACCATTCTCAATCTCATCATTGACACTAAAACATTACCGTTCTAAATCTAATCAGAGACACTAAGTCATTACCATTTTCAATCTTATTATTGAATTTAACACATTACCATTCTCAACATAATCATTGACACTAAATTATTACTATTCTCAATGTAATCATTGACACTAAAACATTACCATTCTTAATCTAATCATTGACACAAAGACATTACCATTCTCAATCTAATCATTGACACTAAGACATTACCATTCTTACTGTCATTATTGGCACTATGACATTACCATTCCCAATGTAAACATTGACTAGAAGACATTACCATTCTCACTGTTATCATTGACCTTAAGACATTACCATTCTTAATATAATCATTGATACTAAGACATTACCAGTTTCAATGAAATAATTGACAATAAGAAAAGACAATTCTCAATCTAATCATTGACACTAAGACAATACTATTCTCAATCTAATGATTGACACAAACACATTACCATTCTCAATCTAATCATTGACACTAAGACATTTTCATTCTCAATCTAATCATAGACACTAAGACATTACCATTCTCAATTTAATCATTGACACTAACACATTACCATTTTCAAAGTCATCATTGACACTAAAACTTTACCATTCTTAATCTAATCATTGACACTAACACATTATAATTCTCTATCTAAACATTGACACTAAGACATTACCATTCTCTATCTAAACATTGACACTAAGACATTACCATTCTCAATCTAATAATTGACACTAAGACATTACCATTCTCAATGTAATCATTGACACTAACACATTACCATTTTCAAAGTCATCATTGACACTAAAACTTTACCATTCATAATCTTTTCATTGACACTAACACATTATAATTCTCAATCTAATCATTGACGTTAAGACATTACCATTCTCAATGTAATCATTGACACTAACACATTACCATTTTCAAAGTCATCATTGACACTAAAACTTTACCATTCTTAATCTAATCATTGACACTAACACATTACCATTCTCTATCTAATCATTGACACTAAGACATTACCATTCTCAATCTAATTATTGACACTAAGACATTACCATTCTCAATGTAATCATTGACACTGAAACTTTACCATTCATAATCTTTTCATTGACACTAACACATTATAATTCTCAATCTAATCATTGACACTAAGACATTACCATTCTCAATCTAATCATTGACACTAACACATTACCATTCTCAGTCTAATCATTTACACTAACACAATACCATTCTCAATCTTATTATTGACACAAACACATTACCATTCATAATCTTTTCATTGACACTAACACATTAAAATTCTCAATCTAATCATTGACACTAAGACATTACCATTCTCAATGTAATCATTGACACTAACACTTTACCATTCTCAAAGTAATCATTGACATAGCATTCTTAATGTATTCATTGACAATAAGACATTACCATTCTCAATGTAATCATTGACACTAAAACATTACCATTCTCAATGTAATCATTGACACTTAGTCATTACCATTCTTAATCTAATCATTGACATACTATTCTTAATGTAATCATTGTCACTTAGACATTACCATTGTCAATGTAATAATTGACACTAAGTCATTATCATTCTCAATCTAATTATTGACACTAAAACATTACCATTCTCAATCTCATCATTGACACTAAAACATTACCATACTAAATCTAATCATAGACACTAAGTCATTACCATTTTCAATCTTATCATTGAATTTAACACATTACCATTCTCAATATAATCATTGACACTAAATTATTACTATTCTCAATGTAATCATTGACACTAAAACATTACCATTCTTAATCTAATCATTGACACAAAGACATTACCATTCTCAATCTAATCATTGACACTAAGACATTACCATTCTTACTGTCATTATTGGCACTATGACATTACCATTCCCAATGTAAACATTGACTATAAGACATTACCATTCTCACTGTTATCATTGACACTAAGACATTACCATTCTTAATATAATCATTGATACTAAGACATTACCAGTGTCAATGAAATAATTGACAATAAGAAATTACAATTCTCAATCTAATCATTGACACTAAGACAATACTATTCTCAATCTAATGATTGACACAAACACATTACCATTCTCAATGTAATCATTGACACTAAGACATTTTCATTCTCAATCTAGTCATTGACACTAAGACATTACCATTCTCAATGTAATCATTGACACTAACACATTACCATTTTCAAAGTCATCATTAACACTAAAACTTTACCATTCATAATCTTTTCATTGACACTAACACATTATAATTCTAAATCTAATCATTGACACTAAGACATTACCATTCTCAATGTAATCATTGACACTAACACATTACCATTTTCAAAGTCATCATTGACACTAAAACTTTACCATTCTTAATCTAATCATTGACACTAACACATTACCATTCTCTATCTAATCATTGACACTAAGACATTACCATTCTCAATCTAATCATTGACACTAAGACATTACCATTCTCAATGTAATCATTGACACTAACACATTACCATTTTCAAAGTCATCATTGACACTAAAACTTTACCATTCATAATCTTTTCATTGACACTAACACATTATAATTCTCAATCTAATCATTGACACTAACACATTACCATTCTCAAAGTAATCATTGACATAGAATTCTTAATGTTATCATTGACAATAAGACATTAACATTCTCAATGTAATCATTGACCTTAAAACATTACCATTCTTAATCTAATCATTGACACTTAGACATTACCATTCTCAATGTAATCACTGACAAAATGACATTACCATTCTCAATGTAATCATTGACACTAAGTCATTACCATTCTTAATCTAATCATTGACATAACATTCTTAATGTAATCATTGTCACTTAGACATTACCATTGTCAATGTAATAATTGACACTAAGTCATTACCATTCTCAATCTAATTATTAACACTAAAACATTACCATTCTAAATCTCATCATTGACACTAAAACATTACCATTATCAATGTAATCATTGACACTAATTCATTACCATTCTTAATCTAATCATTGACACTAAGACATTACCATTCTCAATCTAATCATTGACACTAAGACATTACCATTCTCAAAGCAATCATTGACATAGCATTCTCAATGTAATAATTGACACTAACACATTACTATTCTCAAAGTCATCATTGACACTAAGACATTACCATTCTCAATCTAATCATTGACACTAAGACATTACCATTCTCACTGTCATCATTAGCACTATGACATTACTATTTTAAATGTAATCATTGACACTAAGTCATTACCATTCTCAATCTAATCATTGACACTAGGTCATTACCATTCTTAATCTAATCATTGACACTAAGACATTACCATTCTCACTGTCATCATTGGCACTAAGACATTACTATTCTCAATGTAATCATTGACAATAAGACATTACCATTCTCAATGTAATTATTGACAATAAAACATTAACATTCTTAATCTAATCATTGACATAACATTTTCAACATAACCATTGACACTTAGACATTACCATTCTTAATGTAATCATTGATACTAAGACATTACCAGTGTCAATGAAATAATTGACAATAAGAAATTACCATTCTCAATCTAATCATTGACACTAAGACAATACTATTCTTAATCTAATGATTGACACAAACACATTACCATTCTCAATCTAATCATTGACACTAAGACATTTTCATTCTCAATCTAATCATTGAAACTAAGACATTACCATTCTCAATGTAATCATTGACACTAACACATTACAATTTTCAAAGTCATCATTGACACTAAAACTTTACCATTCTTAATCTAATCATTGACACTAACACATTATAATTCACTATCTAAAAATTGACACTAAGACATTACCATTCTGAATCTAATCATTGACACTAAGACATTACCATTCTCAATGTAATCATTGACACTAACACATTACCATTTTCAAAGTCATCATTGACACTAAAACTTTACCATTCATAATCTTTTCATTGACACTAACACATTATAATTCTCAATCTAATCATTGACACTAAGACATTACCTTTCTCAATGTAATCATTGACACTAACACATTACCATTTTCAAAGTCATCATTGACACTAAAACTTTACCATTCTTAATCTAATCATTGACACTAAGTCATTACCATTCTTAATCTAATCATTGACTTAACATTCTTAATGTAATCATTGACACTAAGACATTACCATTCTCAAAGTAATCATTGACATAGCATTCTCAATGTAATCATTGACAATAAGACATTAACATTCTCAATGTAATCATTGAGACTAAAACATTACCATTCTCAATCTAATCATTGACACTAAGACATTACCATTCTCACTCTGATCATTGACACTAACACATTACCATTCTCAAAGTAATCATTGACATAGCATTCTCAATGTAATCATTGACAATAAGACATTAACATTCTCAATGTAATCATTGACACTAAAACATTACCATTCTCAATCTAATCATTGACACTAAGTCATTACCATTCTTAATCTAATCATTGACATAACATTCTCAATGTAATCATTGACACTTAGACATTACCATTTTCAATGTAATCATTGAAACTAAAGCATTACCATTCTCAATGTAATCATTGACACTAAAACATTACCATTCTTAATCTAATCATTGACACTAAGACATTACCATTCTCAATTTAATCATTGACACTAACACATTACCATTTTCAAAGTCATCATTGACACTAAAACTTTACCATTCTTAATCTAATCATTGACACTAACACATTATAATTCTCTATCTAAACATTGACACTAAGACATTACCATTCTCTATCTAAACATTGACACTAAGACATTACCATTCTCAATCTAATAATTGACACTAAGACATTACCATTCTCAATGTAATCATTGACACTAACACATTACCATTTTCAAAGTCATCATTGACACTAAAACTTTACCATTCATAATCTTTTCATTGACACTAACACATTATAATTCTCAATCTAATCATTGACGTTAAGACATTACCATTCTCAATGTAATCATTGACACTAACACATTACCATTTTCAAAGTCATCATTGACACTAAAACTTTACCATTCTTAATCTAATCATTGACACTAACACATTACCATTCTCTATCTAATCATTGACACTAAGACATTACCATTCTCAATCTAATTATTGACACTAAGACATTACCATTCTCAATGTAATCATTGACACTGAAACTTTACCATTCATAATCTTTTCATTGACACTAACACATTATAATTCTCAATCTAATCATTGACACTAAGACATTACCATTCTCAATCTAATCATTGACACTAACACATTACCATTCTCAGTCTAATCATTTACACTAACACAATACCATTCTCAATCTTATTATTGACACAAACACATTACCATTCATAATCTTTTCATTGACACTAACACATTAAAATTCTCAATCTAATCATTGACACTAAGACATTACCATTCTCAATGTAATCATTGACACTAACACTTTACCATTCTCAAAGTAATCATTGACATAGCATTCTTAATGTATTCATTGACAATAAGACATTACCATTCTCAATGTAATCATTGACACTAAAACATTACCATTCTCAATGTAATCATTGACACTTAGTCATTACCATTCTTAATCTAATCATTGACATACTATTCTTAATGTAATCATTGTCACTTAGACATTACCATTGTCAATGTAATAATTGACACTAAGTCATTATCATTCTCAATCTAATTATTGACACTAAAACATTACCATTCTCAATCTCATCATTGACACTAAAACATTACCATACTAAATCTAATCATAGACACTAAGTCATTACCATTTTCAATCTTATCATTGAATTTAACACATTACCATTCTCAATATAATCATTGACACTAAATTATTACTATTCTCAATGTAATCATTGACACTAAAACATTACCATTCTTAATCTAATCATTGACACAAAGACATTACCATTCTCAATCTAATCATTGACACTAAGACATTACCATTCTTACTGTCATTATTGGCACTATGACATTACCATTCCCAATGTAAACATTGACTATAAGACATTACCATTCTCACTGTTATCATTGACACTAAGACATTACCATTCTTAATATAATCATTGATACTAAGACATTACCAGTGTCAATGAAATAATTGACAATAAGAAATTACAATTCTCAATCTAATCATTGACACTAAGACAATACTATTCTCAATCTAATGATTGACACAAACACATTACCATTCTCAATGTAATCATTGACACTAAGACATTTTCATTCTCAATCTAATCATTGAAACTAAGACATTACCATTCTCAATGTAATCATTGACACTAACACATTACCATTTTCAAAGTCATCATTGACACTAAAACTTTACCATTCTTAATCTAATCATTGACACTAACACATTATAATTCTCTATCTAAAAATTGACACTAAGACATTACCATTCTGAATCTAATCATTGACACTAAGACATTACCATTCTCAATGTAATCATTGACACTAACACATTACCATTTTCAAAGTCATCATTGACACTAAAACTTTACCATTCATAATCTTTTCATTGACACTAACACATTATAATTCTCAATCTAATCATTGACACTAACACATTACCATTCTCAAAGTAATCATTGACATAGAATTCTTAATGTTATCATTGACAATAAGACATTAACATTCTCAATGTAATCATTGACACTAAAACATTACCATTCTTAATCTAATCATTGACACTTAGACATTACCATTCTCAATGTAATCACTGACAAAATGACATTACCATTCTCAATGTAATCATTGACACTAAGTCATTACCATTCTTAATCTAATCATTGACATAACATTCTTAATGTAATCATTGTCACTTAGACATTACCATTGTCAATGTAATAATTGACACTAAGTCATTACCATTCTCAATCTAATTATTAACACTAAAACATTACCATTCTAAATCTCATCATTGACACTAAAACATTGCCATTATCAATGTAATCATTGACACTAATTCATTACCATTCTTAATCTAATCATTGACTTAACATTCTTAATGTAATCATTGACACTAAGACATTACCATTCTCAATCTAATCATTGACACTAGGTCATTACCATTCTTAATCTAATCATTGACACTAAGACATTACCATTCTCAATCTAATCATTGACACTAAGACATTACCATTCTCAAAGCAATCATTGACATAGCATTCTCAATGTAATAATTGACACTAACACATTACTATTCTCAAAGTCATCATTGACACTAAGACATTACCATTCTCACTGTCATCATTAGCACTATGACATTACTATTTTAAATGTAATCATTGACACTAAGTCATTACCATTCTCAATCTAATCATTGACACTAGGTCATTACCATTCTTAATCTAATCATTGACACTAAGACATTACCATTCTCACTGTCATCATTGGCACTAAGACATTACTATTCTCAATGTAATCATTGACAATAAGACATTACCATTCTCAATGTAATTATTGACAATAAAACATTAACATTCTTAATCTAATCATTGACATAACATTTTCAACATAACCATTGACACTTAGACATTACCATTCTTAATGTAATCATTGATACTAAGACATTACCAGTGTCAATGAAATAATTGACAATAAGAAATTACCATTCTCAATCTAATCATTGACACTAAGACAATACTATTCTTAATCTAATGATTGACACAAACACATTACCATTCTCAATCTAATCATTGACACTAAGACATTTTCATTCTCAATCTAATCATTGAAACTAAGACATTACCATTCTCAATGTAATCATTGACACTAACACATTACCATTTTCAAAGTCATCATTGACACTAAAACTTTACCATTCTTAATCTAATCATTGACACTAACACATTATAATTCTCTATCTAAAAATTGACACTAAGACATTACCATTCTGAATCTAATCATTGACACTAAGACATTACCATTCTCAATGTAATCATTGACACTAACACATTACCATTTTCAAAGTCATCATTGACACTAAAACTTTACCATTCATAATCTTTTCATTGACACTAACACATTATAATTCTCAATCTAATCATTGACACTAAGACATTACCTTTCTCAATGTAATCATTGACACTAACACATTACCATTTTCAAAGTCATCATTGACACTAAAACTTTACCATTCTTAATCTAATCATTGACACTAAGTCATTACCATTCTTAATCTAATCATTGACTTAACATTCTTAATGTAATCATTGACACTAAGACATTACCATTCTCAAAGTAATCATTGACATAGCATTCTCAATGTAATCATTGACAATAAGACATTAACATTCTCAATGTAATCATTGAGACTAAAACATTACCATTCTCAATCTAATCATTGACACTAAGACATTACCATTCTCAATCTGATCATTGACACTAACACATTACCATTCTCAAAGTAATCATTGACATAGCATTCTCAATGTAATCATTGACAATAAGACATTAACATTCTCAATGTAATCATTGACACTAAAACATTACCATTCTCAATCTAATCATTGACACTAAGTCATTACCATTCTTAATCTAATCATTGACATAACATTCTCAATGTAATTATTGACACTTAGACATTACCATTTTCAATGTAATCATTGACACTAAAGCATTACCATTCTCAATGTAATCATTGACACTAAAACATTACCATTCTTAATCTAATCATTGACACTAAGACATTACCATTCTCAATGTAATCACTGACAAAATGACATTACCATTCTCAATGTAATCATTGACACTAAGTCATTACCATTCTTAATCTAATCATTGACATAACATTTTTAATGTAATCATTGTCACTTAGACATTACCATTGTCAATGTAATCATTGACACTAAGTCATTACCATTCTCAATCTAATTATTGACACTAAAACATTACCATTCTCAATGTAATCATTGACACTAAGTCAATACCATTCTTAATCTAATCATTGACTTAACATTTTTAATGTAATCATTGTCACTTAGACATTACCATTGTCAATGTAATCATTGACACTAAGTCATTACCATTCTCAATCTAATTATTGACACTAAAACATTACCATTCTCAATGTAATCATTGACACTAAGTCAATACCATTCTTAATCTAATCATTGACTTAACATTTTTAATGTAATCATTGTCACTTAGACATTACCATTGTCAATGTAATCATTGACACTAAGTCATTACCATTCTCAATCTAATTATTGACACTAAAACATTACCATTCTCAATGTAATCATTGACACTAAGTCATTACCATTCTCAATGTAATCATTGACACTAGGTCATTACCATTCTTAATCTAATCATTGACACTAAGACATTACCATTCTCAATCTAATCATTGACACTAAGACATTACCATTCTCAAAGTAATCATTGACATAGCATTCTCAATGTAATAATTGACACTAACACATTACTATTCTCAAAGTCATCATTGACACTAAGACATTACCATTCTCAATCTAATCATTGACACTAAGACATTACCATTCTCACTGTCATCATTAGCACTATGACATTACTATTTTAAATGTAATCATTGACACTAAGTCATTACCATTCTCAATCTAATCATTGACACTAGGTCATTACCATTCTTAATCTAATCATTGACACTAAGACATTACCATTCTCACTGTCATCATTGGCACTAAGACATTACTATTCTCAATGTAATCATTGACAATAAGACATTACCATTCTCAATGTAATTATTGACAATAAAACATTAACATTCTTAATCTAATCATTGACATAACATTTTCAACATAACCATTGACACTTAGACATTACCATTCTTAATGTAATCATTGATACTAAGACATTACCAGTGTCAATGAAATAATTGACAATAAGAAATTACCATTCTCAATCTAATCATTGACACTAAGACAATACTATTCTTAATCTAATGATTGACACAAACACATTACCATTCTCAATCTAATCATTGACACTAAGACATTTTCATTCTCAATCTAATCATTGAAACTAAGACATTACCATTCTCAATGTAATCATTGACACTAACACATTACCATTTTCAAAGTCATCATTGACACTAAAACTTTACCATTCTTAATCTAATCATTGACACTAACACATTATAATTCTCTATCTAAAAATTGACACTAAGACATTACCATTCTGAATCTAATCATTGACACTAAGACATTACCATTCTCAATGTAATCATTGACACTAACACATTACCATTTTCAAAGTCATCATTGACACTAAAACTTTACCATTCATAATCTTTTCATTGACACTAACACATTATAATTCTCAATCTAATCATTGACACTAAGACATTACCTTTCTCAATGTAATCATTGACACTAACACATTACCATTTTCAAAGTCATCATTGACACTAAAACTTTACCATTCTTAATCTAATCATTGACACTAAGTCATTACCATTCTTAATCTAATCATTGACTTAACATTCTTAATGTAATCATTGACACTAAGACATTACCATTCTCAAAGTAATCATTGACATAGCATTCTCAATGTAATCATTGACAATAAGACATTAACATTCTCAATGTAATCATTGAGACTAAAACATTACCATTCTCAATCTAATCATTGACACTAAGACATTACCATTCTCAATCTGATCATTGACACTAACACATTACCATTCTCAAAGTAATCATTGACATAGCATTCTCAATGTAATCATTGACAATAAGACATTAACATTCTCAATGTAATCATTGACACTAAAACATTACCATTCTCAATCTAATCATTGACACTAAGTCATTACCATTCTTAATCTAATCATTGACATAACATTCTCAATGTAATCATTGACACTTAGACATTACCATTTTCAATGTAATCATTGACACTAAAGCATTACCATTCTCAATGTAATCATTGACACTAAAACATTACCATTCTTAATCTAATCATTGACACTAAGACATTACCATTCTCAATGTAATCACTGACAAAATGACATTACCATTCTCAATGTAATCATTGACACTAAGTCATTACCATTCTTAATCTAATCATTGACATAACATTTTTAATGTAATCATTGTCACTTAGACATTACCATTGTTAATGTAATCATTGACACTAAGTCATTACCATTCTCAATCTAATTATTGACACTAAAACATTACCATTCTCAATGTAATCATTGACACTAAGTCAATACCATTCTTAATCTAATCATTGACTTAACATTTTTAATGTAATCATTGTCACTTAGACATTACCATTGTCAATGTAATCATTGACACTAAGTCATTACCATTCTCAATCTAATTATTGACACTAAAACATTACCATTCTCAATGTAATCATTGACACTAAGTCAATACCATTCTTAATCTAATCATTGACTTAACATTTTTAATGTAATCATTGTCACTTAGACATTACCATTGTCAATGTAATCATTGACACTAAGTCATTACTATTCTCAATCTAATTATTGACACTAAAACATTACCATTCTCAATGTAATCATTGACACTAAGTCATTACCATTCTCAATGTAATCATTGACACTAGGTCATTACCATTCTTAATCTAATCATTGACACTAAGACATTACCATTCTCAATCTAATCATTGACACTAAGACATTACCATTCTCAAAGTAATCATTGACATAGCATTCTCAATGTAATAATTGACACTAACACATTACTATTCTCAAAGTCATCATTGACACTAAGACATTACCATTCTCAATCTAATCATTGACACTAAGACATTACCATTCTCACTGTCATCATTAGCACTATGACATTACTATTTTAAATGTAATCATTGACACTAAGTCATTACCATTCTTAATCTAATCATTGACACTAGGTCATTACCATTCTTAATCTAATCATTGACACTAAGACATTACCATTCTCACTGTCATCATTGGCACTAAGACATTACTATTCTCAATGTAATCATTGACAATAAGACATTACCATTCTCAATGTAATTATTGACAATAAAACATTAACATTCTTAATCTAATCACTGACATAACATTTTCAACATAACCATTGACACTTAGACATTACCATTCTTAATGTAATCATTGATACTAAGACATTACCAGTGTCAATGAAATAATTGACAATAAGAAATTACCATTCTCAATCTAATCATTGACACTAAGACAATACTATTCTTAATCTAATGATTGACACAAACACTTTACCATTCTCAATCTAATCATTGACACTAAGACATTTTCATTCTCAATCTAATCATTGAAACTAAGACATTACCATTCTCAATGTAATCATTGACACTAACACATTACCATTTTCAAAGTCATCATTGACACTAAAACTTTACCATTCTTAATCTAATCATTGACACTAACACATTATAATTCTCTATCTAAAAATTGACACTAAGACATTACCATTCTGAATCTAATCATTGACACTAAGACATTACCATTCTCAATGTAATCATTGACACTAACACATTACCATTTTCAAAGTCATCATTGACACTAAAACTTTACCATTCATAATCTTTTCATTGACACTAACACATTATAATTCTCAATCTAATCATTGACACTAAGACATTACCTTTCTCAATGTAATCATTGACACTAACACATTACCATTTTCAAAGTCATCATTGACACTAAAACTTTACCATTCTTAATCTAATCATTGACACTAAGTCATTACCATTCTTAATCTAATCATTGACTTAACATTCTTAATGTAATCATTGACACTAAGACATTACCATTCTCAAAGTAATCATTGACATAGCATTCTCAATGTAATCATTGACAATAAGACATTAACATTCTCAATGTAATCATTGAGACTAAAACATTACCATTCTCAATCTAATCATTGACACTAAGACATTACCATTCTCAATCTAATCATTGACACTAACACATTACCATTCTCAAAGTAATCATTGACATAGCATTCTCAATGTAATCATTGACAATAAGACATTAACATTCTCAATGTAATCATTGACACTAAAACATTACCATTCTCAATCTAATCATTGACACTAAGTCATTACCATTCTTAATCTAATCATTGACATAACATTCTCAATGTAATCATTGACACTTAGACATTACCATTTTCAATGTAATCATTGACACTAAAGCATTACCATTCTCAATGTAATCATTGACACTAAAACATTACCATTCTTAATCTAATCATTGACACTAAGACATTACCATTCTCAATGTAATCACTGACAAAATGACATTACCATTCTCAATGTAATCATTGACACTAAGTCATTACCATTCTTAATCTAATCATTGACATAACATTTTTAATGTAATCATTGTCACTTAGACATTACCATTGTCAATGTAATCATTGACACTAAGTCATTACCATTCTCAATCTAATTATTGACACTAAAACATTACCATTCTCAATGTAATCATTGACACTAAGTCAATACCATTCTTAATCTAATCATTGACTTAACATTTTTAATGTAATCATTGTCACTTAGACATTACCATTGTCAATGTAATCATTGACACTAAGTCATTACCATTCTCAATCTAATTATTGACACTAAAACATTACCATTCTCAATGTAATCATTGACACTAAGTCATTACCATTCTCAATGTAATCATTGACACTAGGTCATTACCATTCTTAATCTAATCATTGACACTAAGACATTACCATTCTCAATCTAATCATTGACACTAAGACATTACCATTCTCAAATTAATCATTGACATAGCATTCTCAATGTAATCATTGACACTAACACATTACTACTCTCAAAGTCATCATTGACACTAAGACAGTACCATTCTCAATCTAATCATTGACACTAAGACATTACCATTCTCAATCTAATCATTGACACTAAGACATTACCATTCTCACTGTCATCATTGGCACTAAGACATTACTATTTTCAATGTAATCATTGACACTAAGACATTACCATTCTCAATCTAATCATTGACACTAAGTCATTACCATTCTTAATCTAATCATTGACACTAAGACATTACCATTCTCAATCTAATCATTGACACTAAGACAATACCATTCTCAAAGTAATCATTGACATAGCATTCTCAATGTAATCATTAACACTAACACATTACTATTCTCAAAGTCATCATTGACACTAAGACATTACCATTCTCAATCTAATCATTGACACTAACACATTACCATTTTTGTTGTTTTTATTGAAATTAAGTAATTACCATTCTCAATCCAATCAATAACACTTAGTCATTACCATTCTCAATGTAATCATTGACACTAGCTCATTACCTTTTTCAATGTTTTCATTGACATAAGTCATTACCATGGTCAATCTAATCATTGACACTAAGACATTACAGAAAGTAAAAATCCCAGTCTTCACCAGAATTCAAACCTGAAACCCCTGGTTCAGAAGCTAACAACTTTACCACTCGGCCACCACACCTCCTACCTAATTTGACATTCTTTCTGATAATTAAGTAATAAAATGTATTCTTTGTCACAATTGGTCATAGCTAGAAGTTAGGCCTTTCTTAAAATTAGACAGTTTTTGTCTGACATGGTAGTTATCTTCTAATTCTTTTTTTTTTTGGTTTCATTAATGTACTTAGTTTGTAGCTCCTTTTCCATATTTCATTGACCTCAGTTGATATCATGCAGAATGTCAAACTTTTTTTAGGTGGCATGCAATACAATAAAAAGCTGTAGTATAATGATCTTGGCACAAAATTTTTTTTTTTGTTTTAATTTTCGAAAAGGTCAATAGCAAATATTCTTTTTTTTTATGCTTTGCTAAGCCTACTTAGCATACTTTATAAAAGTGCATAATTTTACTATGGTGAGTAATGCTTATAATATTAGCTTTTTCTTGCATCAAAGTAAATCAGAAATTATTTTTTAAAAATCAAATGTTGATTTAACATGATCATCAATTTAGTTGCTCAGAAAAGAAAAAATGTCTTTGAATGAAAAAATGGTTAGAATTTTTAGAATAGTTAGGGATTAAAATGTAAAAAGAATGCCTTTTAGAATTTGCAATCTATATGGCAGATGATGTAAATGTCATCTGTTTCTGTGGCCTACTGTTATAAAGGTATCATATGGCCAGCACAACGACCAACCTTCTTTACTTTCCCCAACTAATGTCAGATACCCATTAGGATTGCATGGACTTGAGGCATTCTAAAATCCTGAAATTCAAAAACAATCTTCAACAAGATTTGAACCTGAAAACCCTTAGCTCTAAAGCAACCGCACTAAACCACTTAGCACCCCCCCCCTCAACCACCACAGAGCTGTTGGGTGTTTGAGGTGTCCCTATCTCTACACAAAAAAATGCAATTAATTCTCAGAAAAAAGGACTATTTGCTTATAAATCAAATATTTATCTGATGATCAAAGAAAAACTCAAATCCCTTTAAAAAGTTTGTACAAATGCACATCTCCCAGTATATCAGAAAAACTGTGTTGCCACTCTTTAATGGTGCTTCACACATTGAGCATGTTTGTATTTTATACACCACATTAGATTACTATTGCTTTATGCCTGTGAAATATGGAAAGTATATCACCTGAAATACATCATGAATTAACTACATTTGCTGGGTATTTTAGTGAAGAAATTGTGGTTCAGAGAAACGCACTGCATGTGTCTAATGTCATTGCTGCCCAAGGCTGTCCTACTGATGGCTAGTATTCTTTTTCTGTAACTGTCCCTAACGATAGCGTTGTTGCTAAATTTAAATTTACCTTATTTGTGTTAGACACAATCAACTGAAAAATAAGAATCCATTCGAGATTTAAGTCTCAACTTTGAGATCTTTGACTGTTTGGCGGATCTTAAAATAATGACTGTAAATAAAACCAAACAAACTGCACATGTGTAGTAAATGCCTCTCCTCTTGTTTCTGATTTGTCTTTTCATTGTTGTTAATTAGTCATCTGTTCTTGAACCAGTTTCCACTGTGTAGTAGTCTTTTCGCTCAACAGCACATCCTTAATGACATAATCAAAAACCAACATGACCATCCTAAGGAACACGTCAGAAATGTCATCTTGAGGAAGAAGAGACTGCTGGCAGAAAAGCCTGATACCAAATATTGAGTTGCTGCTGCTGAGAATTTCGCAGTCGACAGACACACTGAGAAAAAAAAAACATGTTTGGATTTTGGGAGTTATTAGAGAACATGGCTTTACATTACATATCTTGATTCTTAACTTGCTTCATATGTCTCGCTTTTCGAGCAATAATAATGGTCAGTTCAACTTGTTTTGTCTTCATCCTAAAAGCTGCAATACAAAGAAGAATATCAGAACTACTCGATAAGCGATCAGCAGCAGCTTGTCCATCGCAACGAAAATCAATGCATTAGTATATTTAGTAAAGTTATTGACAGTTTCAGCAGCCAAACATTTGCAGTTTTCGTTTGATCGAATGTAGGGAAGCACGGTCCTCACTGATAAAGTTAACAATGAATGTGTACATTGAAGATTTTGTTCACGTTTTTAGTTTGTTTTTTTTATTTCATGAATAAATAGAGTATTTAATGTTTACTGTTGAGGCTAAGACTTTGAGCCATGGTTAGCAGCTTGCACTCTGTGAAAAATCCTGAGGGCGCCCATGCCCATGGCTAGATCATCCAGATGATAGATTTAGATATAATAATAGTAATACAGATACTGTGAGATAGAATATATTCTAGATCTAAATCTACATTAGATAAGATAATAAAATCTAATCTAAACTTGTCCTCTAGTCTACTAGTGCCTCAAGGTCAATATTCTAGACCTAGATCTCTCTATATATAATAATAATTTAACTTATGAGTAATAGAGTCTAGAGATCCATATAGACATAGACTATCTACTAGATCTAGATTAACTAGATCTAGATATGATATTGATAATCTATCTAGACGTCTAGAGTCTAGATCTACTAAAATCTACTTACGGTAAAATCATCGTTAACTAGAATAGAAACAATAGTTACTAGATTTACTAGAGTAGATTTTACTACTACTACTACTACCTACTACTAGTACTTAGTAGTACTACTACTAACTACTAGTACTACTGTACTACTATACTCTTTGACTTAGACAAAATACTAATTATCATTATGGTACTAGATTTTACTAGATCTAGAACAGTTTAGACTATTAAGACATTTACCCGTGTTGCTTCATCCGATAAAGATAAATGTTCGCGAACAGACAAAAGAATTTGTAGTTTATTTATTTTTTTAGAATTTTATTTTGTTTCTTACGCCTCTTTAAAGTTTCAACCTGCGAATGCTGTGAGTGTGAAAGCAAAACACTCGCCATTTTGTTATTTATATACAAAACTATAGATACGAATTTCGGCTAAGTGATAAAGAATTTAGTAAATATACGATTGCTTTCAACTATTACCCAGTAGATCTAGATCTAGATCAGTGCTTTTCAAACCTTTTTCAACAGGTACCGCTCGTCGATATCCAGTAAACTGAAGTAGATATACTTTACTGTCAAAGAATCGAGTTTTTAAAATAAAAACATCACTATAATGAAGATGTTAAAGCCAGACTCTATCCTGACTAGATATCTTGAAGTAACTGTTTAAAAACGGGCAGTGTATCTGTAACACGCCATTTTTTGGCGCCCCCTCCCCCCTTTTTTATTCTAGGAACAAAAATTGTAATATAAATACATTGCGCTCAAATAATAAGAAGAACTATAGAGTGTATTACCTAGCTCAAAATATCTACAATATATAGGCCTATTATATAGTCACAATCTAAAACTTCGCTTCTACAAAATGCTAAAGTTTCTCGTGATAAAAAAAGGACTTGCTGTAGCCTATAAGGCTATAACAGTCATTTTTTTAAAGCCGTTTGTGTTCTGACATCTATTGTGTTTCAGATTCACTTATAACAGTTTTGTTTGGCGAAAAATTGATTAGCTATGACTTCTGTTTTAACTAAGAGAACAAAATATCGCATATCTTTAGGTAAGGTAGGCTATATATAGATAATGTTTTTGCCAAGAGAATCACTTTTGAGATTTATTGAAATACATCATTTAGCCTACATGCTAAAATGCGTACTCAATTATACAAACTATAATGTACCTTAATATTCCATAATAAACTGTAGATCCGTGTTTCTCAAACGTTTACTAGTTGTGAAAACAATTTCATTTGCGCCCCCTTCCCTTTTTTAGCAAGATTTGGTCTAGGGAAGCGCTGAAAGCATCCCAATTGGGATCCGGAACGGTTTAACTCGGTTATAAGGACAAAGAAAAGTAACATACAGACATAATTTTCGCGTTTTTCTTTTAGAAGTAGGCCTAAATGTACAATATATTTTGGAATCCTAATGTACGTAGTAGATGTTCGTTAAAGCTGCTCCGTTTAGACTTTTTTTAAATTTTAATATTGAAACATTCGCTTGTCCAATGTGTAAATTTTTTTTTTAATGCTTTGAATATTTTTTTCATATTTCAAGTTTATTGCACCCTAACCCAAACTTCCTCCCAGGACAAGCGGGGATAGTGGAGGGTAGGGAGACCATCGATCATCTGTACTGGACGCATATACCACACAACAAGCCATATCCGTATCCCCTTATTAAACCGACTAAAACCGATAGCAGACAACATCATATCAGAAGAACAAGCAGGTTTTAGACAAGGTCGCAGCACAACAGAGCAAATCCTAAACCTCAGAATACTCTGTGAGAAATATCTCCAACACCAAGAGAATCTTTTCCATGTCTTTATTGATTTCACGAAAGCTTCCGATTGAGTAGGCCTATAGCACGGAGCACTCTGGGCGACAATGGAAAAGTACAACATTAATAAAAACATAATCAAAGTTATCCAGAACCTCAACAAGGATGCCACCAGTGCCGTGTACTTCAACAATAATATTGGGGACTGGTTCAAAACCACAGTTGGAGTAAGACAAGGCTGCCTACTGTCACCAACACTCTTCAATATCTTCCTTGAAAGGATAATGGAAGATGCCCTCGAGGGCTATGAAGGTACTGTTAGCATTGGAGGAAGAAGAATTACTAACTTGCGCTTCGCAGATGACATTGACGGCCTAGCAGGGACAGAAGAAGAACTAGCTGACCTGGTGATGCGCATTGACAAGACTGCCGCAGCATATGGCATGCAAATAAATGCCAAAAAAACTCAAATTATGACCAATAGCCATCAGGGCTTTAAAAGAGACATCAGTATTGGAGGTGAAAAGCTAACTAGTGTTAACAGCTTCAAATACCTCGGAGCTATTGTCTCAGATGAGGGAACAAAACCCGAATTATTGGCCCGAATAGCACAGTCCATAGCAGCCCTTTCAAAACTTAAAATAATATGGAAAGATAAGGGCTTAGCCCTCGGCACCAAAATCAGACTGATGCGCTCTCTGGTCATGGCCACATTTTTATATGCTTGCAAGTCGTGGACGTTGAATGCAGAGCTTGAGAGGAGGATCCAAGCAATGGAATTGAGATGCTACAGAAGGATCCTAGGCATCACATTCAAAGACCGCATCACAAACCAAGAAATCAGAGACAGGGTTACTGTAGCGATCGGAGCCCATGATGACCTGCTAACTATTGTGAAAAGACGAAAGCTTAAAACCTTTGGCCACATTAAAAGATCTACGGGGCTCGCAAAGACCTTCCTTCAGGGAACAGTGCCAGGGAAAAGAAGAAGAGGCAGACAGAAAAAGCGATGGGAGGACAACATTAAAGAATGGACAGGCCTGCCATTGAGAGAGGTTCTAAACAAGGGGAAAAAAAGAGAGGAATGGAGAAAGACGGTCGACAAATCTTGCCTGGTGCCCCAACGGTCCAACAGACTAAGGGATAGGTAAAGGTAAATCTTCAAACTTCACTTCAAAACCAATGTTGTGAACACATTCTCACGACGCTATACAAACATAAACAAGTATCAGCTATTTCACCACACTCTGCAACGAATCTTTCAAGAAGAGCTCATAAAGCCTAAACAGAACTAGTTCTTTTCGAAGCCATCAAACTTTATGGAAACCCAACGTCGTATGTTTAAAATTTGGCACAAGTGACCAAAACAAAAAGTCCAATTTCTACATTTAATGTTGAATGCAAAATCTCATTCATTCTCTTCTATGTTAATGCTTACTTAGGATGCAATGACACACACACACACACACACACACACAAAGGTTGAATTGTACTTTCGATTGTAGAGTGCTCAGATAGATGAAAAAATTGAGACATCGATTCTTGGGTATAGAAGATCGTACGACTACAACTTGTCTTTGCTTGAGGCAGATAATTACCACCAAATAGTACGCGTACCCTAGTGCTATTAGAGCATGGAATGGGTTGCCTGAGCTATCCAGGAAAACCAGTGACTTGGCAGAATTTAGGTCATTGACTACATGCATGACGCGTAGGAAGTAATCATCTTGTTTTTTGAAGTAACGTCTGTATTATATAAGATAAGGCACGATACCATGTGCATGATTTGATTATAGACCTAGGTTTAGATCCTTTGTATCTAGGAGAGTGGTAGCCATACTCGACTTCAAACATGACTTCATTGGCCTAGGGACACGCGTAGGGCGTAATCATCTATTTGAAGTAGAGTCTGTATTTTATAAGATAAAATACACCCCTCCCCCGGGTTGGCTTGCGGTAAATAAGGCTTCAGGAAGCAACGTCGAGGAAAAATCAGGAGTGAAGCCCCATAAGTTGGGAGTGTCAACTATAACAACTGAGTTGGTGCCAAATGTAACACGAAGCGTTCCATTGAATTTCACCAGCAAGGTCGAGAGAGGGATTGTGACCCATGGGTCACCCAAAGGCTGGTAATTGGCTGGTAGACCAGAGAATCTCAATGTAGACCTATAGTCTACAAGTGCAACCTTATTTTGAATTGCTGTTCTTTCTACAGCGAATCCTCTACGAAATATAGTAGTTATGTTGTTAGTTCATCACTTAGAATGGGAGAGGCTTGCAATATGGACCAGGATCAAACGTGGACCACCTCGATATTATGGAATGTACAGTATTGCCGTAAACCAAATATTTAGTACGCAGTAGTGACTGCCCTTACTTAGTTTCATATCTATGTTCATACATCAATGTACAGAAAACGAGCATTTCCCAAGTTAAAGTAATTTTGCGTTTTCGCATATTTTCTTCTAAACTTTGTTCGTTATTCATTTCTGTATGAAATATGGATCGTTTGTGTATTCTAATATAGGCCAGTGGTCTCCATTAGATTCGTGACCATATCGCTAGTGAATTATATCAGATCCCATATGTATTATAGGCTAAGTTTCTGTATTTTTCATTTTCTGTATTGCCAGTAGTTGCTAACAGTGGTTTAGACAAGAACCTGTTTGATGTCTGTTGAAAACAGAGATGTGGGGCTGAATCAAAAGGCAAATACTTCTAAAAAAAAAAAACATGGACTGCAGCAGTAAATAGGATAATATTAAAGGGAAGCAACTTGGCAGAGTACAAGTATTATCAGATGTCCGATGAAGCTGAAATAGTAAAAAAAAAACATTTCTAGGAGACTAGATGCTCTTTGGTGGTACAAAAAAAAAGGGGGCTAATGAAACTTGTAGATGATGTAGCTAAAAAGAACAGCCTCTATCATGCCTTGTTTGAGCAGTGAGATTGCAGCTATATAGTCTTTTATATTAAGTTGCCTGTAGTTCTGCTAATGCGCCCTTTTGGTGCCAGTTACTTATATTGGTGAGTTAATAAGGCTTTTTGAGTATGAAGTTTCAGTATTTCACATAACAGCTACACTTTCCCAGCTGTGACCTACATATAATGTTACATTCAGCAGACATAACAATGGTTCAGCTGTTATCACTTTAGGTTCTTATTCGCCCGCTACGATTTGTCTTAAATTTTCTTTTGGTTTCAAATGTGTAACTTCAGTACTAGTTTATAATTATTGATTTTCATTCAAACTGAGATGTAGTTATAAAGTATTTAGATCAGTGCAGTACATTGTAATGTGCTGGCTGAGAAGTTATGGAACAATGTCAGTATTTCTTAACTTAAAACTTAATCTATTCAACACAAGAAAATATATTAACAAGCAAAACTATAATCTGCGGACATGTCAGTCCATTTATTCAATGATCAACATAGTCAACCAAGGTCACTTAGACCCTTAATTTGAAGCAAACATAAATACATGAAATCTGTGTGTACAGCAACAATGGTCATATTTTAGTGTTCACTTCCAGTAGATCCCACAGGACTGGAAGCAATGCTTGCCACTAACACTAAGACTTTGAACTAGGACTGGATAGGATTTCAATTGAACAAGTGAAACGATCAACTCAACACCTTGGTCCATAAGTTGAACTGTTTTGAACCTGGAGAAATGACTCAATATAATTTGACCAGAAGGCAGATCTGTTTCAACAAGTTCTAATTCATAAGTCAACAATATCAAGAAAAAAAAAGTGTCACTTTGTAATTTTACAGAACCAACTGAATGGCCAGAGTCTAATGTACATGATATCACACATTCACCCACACTAGATCTACAGATCAACATATGTTACTATCTAAAAATGTTTGAGAAATATATAAATCAATGTTTCAAAAGGGAAAACAAAAGGTTTAAAAAGCTGCACATTGCCATCCAACTAACAATAGTCAACAAGAGACTGCAGTCTGGAAACATCCAGATCAAACTGGTTTTATTTTTTCTGTTTTTTGGAACATGTGAGAAGAAGTTAGGGAAATTATACACTTTCAATCAGATTACTAACTTAAGTACTAAGAGGCAACATTATCTATTTCTAGGCTCTAATTAGTAAAATGATCACTAATATACCAAGACCCCCCTCCATAATGACGGAAATAAAAAGGAACAGATTACGCTGGGCAGGTCACCTTGAAAGAATGTCAGAGAACAGAGGAGCAGCAAAGATTGTTCACAAAACAAACAAAAAGCAGGCACCTCAAAGGTAGGCCACAGTACAGTGGCTTGACGATGTAGAGGCAGATCTAGAACAGCAGGATAGATCAGAATGAAAAGATGTGCTATAGTAGGTCAGGGCCCTCCAAGGGCTGTAGTCCCACCGGAATGGATGAACATAATGACTATTTTAAAGTTAAACTGCCATTATTACAAACTATTGAATTCAAACATGAGAAGGACCAACTGATTTTTATGTTTTTTTTAAAGTGACTGGATTTTTTTTCTACCTTTCCCAATTGAAATGTTTAATTCCCAATTGAAATGTTTAATATACACACCTCACTCATGTAACTAGCAATGGAAAGATGACTAGAAACTTTAAGACCAGAAAGTATTTAACATAAAGACTAAATAATTAAGCCCCAGCTGACTACATAATCAAGTCTCAGTCCCTAGATCAAGGATATGATTTGTCTCTCTTTTCTTTCATCTTCAGTTTTGGAGATCCATCTGTTTCATTAAACTGTTCCTGGAGAAAAGGAAAAAATCAAACAAGTCAAAACTTAAGACATAGAGAGGTATAGAGAATTATCAAATAAATTCTCTAATTCAAAGCAAATGAAAAAAATAAAAAAATAATTAAAGAAATGTGCACCCATATAAAGCAATAGAACACTGCAAGTCAGACATGGTCATGCCTTATTACTGTTACACAAAAACTAACACCTGAATTGTATTACCAGCTTCAGATAAGAAAGATACTATACAACTATTGTAAATTAAAAACACATATGTTTAACATGGCTTTACAATAGATTGATGCTTACTTAATTTGAAGAAGAAAAAAAAAAACTTTGTTTTTCTATTACTTGATTTCTATATCAAAAGTGTATGTTATTAGTGGACTGTAAGTAATCTATGTACATTGTTGTGGTACTACTAATAGCATTGAATATACAATTAATTTAGTTACATTTTAGTATTTAAAAAATAGTTTAGATGTATGTGTATAAAATAATTTGAAAACAAAAGCTTTTAGACCATGCTTATTTATGTCAATTATTTCACATGTGAAGAATGGTTCTTAGTGAATATAACAAAACCAAAAAATCAGTTTTCTGTCCATAAATGTTTACCTCTGTAAAATAACACAAATTAAACCTTTATGGCAATATCAAAAGGTCCTCAGTGCTTGCAAAACTCTCCTCCAGGGAACAGCACCAGGAAAAAAAAGGAGACAGAGGAAGCAATGGGAACACAACATTAAAGAATGGACAGGCCTGCCAATGAAAGAGATTCTATTAAGAGGAATGGAGAAAGATGGTTGACCTATATTGTGTGGTGCCCCAATAGTTCAACAGACTAAGGGACAGGTGAAGGTGAAAAGTTTACCTTGCTCTTAGAGGAGTGACTCTGTTGTTTAGATTTCTCTTTATAATCTCTCTCTGCATACATTTTGGAGGATCCATTGGCTTCCCCATTTTGTTTGCCTACATTTAGTGGAGAAAAAAAAGTTTGGAGCCTTGAGGCAGTGCCTTCATCTCAAAAATATTTGTACAGAAGTGTGTAAAACAAGGAGTTATAGAATGATTCTATCAATACGTACGTGAAGCTAGATAATGATCCTCACTTTTTCTTCTTTTGGAAAGTTCTGGGTCATAGGTTTCAACAGTGTTCCTGAAGAGAATCACTGGAGTTGATATAATACATTTATAATCTCTCCTAAACTAATTTGATACCACTTAACAATTATCCCAATGTGTCCTAGTCTACATTTTTATAGCATTTAAGAATAATACAATTCATAATCTTTTCTTAAAATATACAAAAAAAATGTTTTTATTTGCTTAAAATTTAATTTTGAATAGTTCCCCTTGGAATACACAGATTTCTTATTTTCAATCGTGTTTTTCCCCAAAAAAGGATGTTTTTCAAGAGTGGGGGCTAAAAAAAAAGGATCTATATTTAATATTAATTTTTCATATGAAAATGACATGGGATAGTGAGCTCAAGACAATTAATTTATGTTTTATATACATTATATATTAAGTTATGTTAAAATATGAATAACTATCATTAAGAACAGTTTTAGTTCAGTTTGGATCATAAAATATGGTCTAGATCTTAATAGACTTGGTAAGTCAGTAAGTTTTTATTTTTACATTCCATTATCCAAAATAAAATATCGTTTAGGTTTTATAAATATTAGTATTTATCTAAAAAAGGCATACAGTCCCATTTAATTCTATACCAAACTTAACATTTTCCGAAAACAAACAAACAAGTTGTTGAAGTTTAATCATAACAGGGTAGTGAAATACATATGAGCAAAATGGATAATTCAGTTGGAACATGGAAAATAATTATGGAGAGAAAGAGTTAAAAAAAGATTTACACTAGGACACACAAAAAATAAAATAAACATACCCTCTTTTTATCTTTACGATCTTTTTCCATTTCAAAAGACTCATCAGCTTCTTGACTTGTGGGACTCTGTCAAATAATAAGTAAACTGGGAATTAGAGCTCTATATCTGTTGCTGTTACCAAACAGTGCTCTATCAAGTGGTATTTACTGTTAAAGTGTCCACTGATTGGTGTAAATACCACAATGAGCTTTAACATAAACATCTTTTACATTTCACAAATTAGTTGACCAAGTGCAGGCAATTTTCTTTTCTCATTTAAGGTATAAACAACAAGAGAATTTTTTTTAAAGAGTAAATCAATGAAACAAAAGCTGAGATTTTATCTAGGAATAAAATGTTTAAAGTTAACTGCAGACCATCAGAGATTGATGATCCCAAAATGACAGCTAAAGCAATTTAAATTAGTTTTATGTAATTTGATAGTCTAAGCCATTATGAAGTCACACTTTAAACAACGAATATCCAGGTATATATTGTATATCACATAAGCTAAGCCACCCCATCATTTTTAAAAATTATGTTTAGCTTGGACAGAAGATGCCATATCAAAAATACTTTTAGAAGGAAGCAGGCTAAAAGAGATGGGGCTGACTTAGTGTGTCTAGAGGTCACAAGGTCATTACCTTTCTGTGCTTGCTTTGTCCATCCACTGGTGACTCCTACAATCAAGAAGTAAGTTGCACAACATGTCAACATGACATGCAGTGGCTGTTGTGGTGGTAAAGAAGAAGATGATGTGGTGGCAAAGCATCTCATGTTTTGTTTTAGTGCCACAACCATGCCAGGCCAGTGTGCAATTCATCATGCCCTTATCTCCCCCACCCCCCAAAAAAAAAACCAATGAAAACATTGCTATATCAAACAACATATGATCAGGGCATGATGAATTGAAGACAATTGAAACAGCTTTCATTGCAGCAAGAAAAATATTTTAAAACAATTAAACAAATGTTTCTGATAAAAGCAAGACACTAATTAGTGAAACTTTTATTTGACTTATGAGTTTAGCTTTTGCAGTTGTAAGACCTAAGTAGAAAATCTCTATAAGAAGTCTTGAGAATAAGATATGGTTTCAAAGAAAACCTATTACCCTATGTGATTCACCTTCAAGTTTGGGTTGAATGAAGGTGGACAGCACTATCTCTCATGATATTTAATATAGAAGTTTTATTTCTAGGTTATGTTGGTATCTTTTTTATGTTACTGAATGAATATTATTTCAAGATCTTTTTTTTTTAATTTGGATACATTCATTTCTTTCTGAACAATACATTTTACAAATAGGCCCACACATGTTTAGACTTGGGTCAGCTTTTACTTTCATATGGGTCTTGTTCTAATGGAAGTAAAACATTTTTGGTCAAAAAAAATGAAACAGGTTTACATCAATAAACAGAAAGAAAGTTTTGAAAAATACATTGGCATCCATCATTATCACTTAGATAATGGACATAAGTTACTTTTAGAACCAACATTCAAAGTGATGTGCAATAATGAAAAATAGAGACAGACAAAATCAATGTTGCATACAATCTACTGCTGGTTTGTTTATTCATGGACCAAAATGTACAGTACACTCACAAAACAAAGTGTACAGAGTACACTCACAAAACAATGTGTACAGTACTCACAACTGTTTCTATCAAGTTTGTTCTCCCACCTTCCTGTTAACATTTCATTTGTATTCTTACTAGCCAAGAAATGTACTCAGTCCCTCTCTATGGTCAACACTTTCTGGTCTTAAAAAGTTTCTAGTCATCTTTCCATTGCTACTTCGCTGAGACCACTGTATTGCCACTGATCACGGCTCCATTCCACCACCCCCTTTTTTTTTGGAACATGCTAACAGTGCAGCATAAAGACAAACATATTAATTACATTTCCTGTTATTTACATACTACAAAAGACAAGTATTGTTAACAGAAGTAAGACAAAGGAACAATCGCACTGGAGTGACAATAAGCAGCTACACGTCAAAACATCATCACAAAACAAGCTGACAGGTAAACAGGGGACCAAGAATGCAATGCAGACAGGTTGAGAGTCTAGTAGCCCTTTTATACTGGAAGCTTTAGTGATGTTATCTAATATATAGCATAGTGCAAAATTTACTCTCAACATGGGCAAATTGAGTTGATGTCTACAGAAAACAGGTTATAACTCAAACATCACAAAGAAGCTTGTTTTAAACCTAATAACTATTTCCAATAGCATAAGTATCAGAATTTAAAAATGGATACCCATGGAGAATTCCAAATGGTCACTGCCTCAGAATACATGTCAAATCACAGCTTTCATCAATGTTAATATTTCTTATTGATATCTGCACTGAATTCTTGCCTTTTTACATACTTTAAAACAAAATCCAGAAAGGGTTGGATGTTATAGGCCCTGCTAGTTGTTTTCATTTCAGTGGATAGAGGATGGAGAGTGATTCGTTTCTGTATGGCTCCTTCAGTATGACCTTGTTCTTAGGTTGTTTCAGACAGCTGCAGAGGATGGATTAACTCTTGTATCACAGCAGTACATCAACGTAGCTGGCAGTCACTCAACATGCTGAAGACACCAACTTCACTTGAGACTTCTGACCAGGTGGGAAGACAGCACTGCTTCGTTCAGACAGCAGCATTTTATAACTTTGCTCAAATAATGACTTTCTTTTGATATCAGGACTCTGCTAGTCGAATGGTTTGCAGGTGGTATTAACAGCAGCAAGAAGAGATCATTTATTATCTTCCCTACTATCAACTTTCAAGGCGTCTATATTTCAGTCATCATATGTCAGTATCTTTCAATAAATGCTTCTTTGACTTTAACTGCACATATTGGTAAACCAAAGGCTGATGAGCAGCATGTTTCATAAGACCAATTTCCTCTCTTTACAGAAAGATTTTTGTTCACTACACCTCTATCTCCTCAAGAAAAGGATGCTTGTCAAACAGATCAGGCTTTTGACACCTTGAAAGGTAAATTTCTTCCTCTGTTCCATTGGTTTCTTTGGCAACAATATTACATGATGCAATAGGCATTCGTAGGCAGAGTGACGTTAGTTGGTTTCAAACCTGACCACTTGCAATATACATCAAAAAATAAGTTATCCATCCAAGATTTGTCTCTCTCTATGCAAGCTGCTTATCAATGTTATTGTTTTGAAGGAAGGGTTTCAAAGTGATCAAGCTCTTTGTTTTTAACATAGACATTTTCATTTCCCTTGTCACTGTGCTCTCTATGTCTGGGATTCACCTTTTTCTCAAGCCGCAATGTATCAGTATCATCCATTTTGTGCCTTCGTCTCTTGTCATCTGGCCCCAGCATTTTTGGATCTTACTGCCTCCATTTCTCTTGTTTATTCAAGCTCTCTTCTGTTAATTCTCTCCTTGTTTCACCTTCTACTTCCGTTTCCACATTGATTTCCTTATTGATTTGATCTCTGCTTTGAACACTTTCCATTTGATCTTGTTTTATTCACATTAGACTTTGGGTTATCTTTGACGCTTTAACACTTGACGGATAGGATACTCCTTAAACCATATTGTGGTTAGCTTGTCTGGGAGAATTTGTCTCAGGACAAAAACCTTCCACTACACTTACATAATAACCTGAGATGACCCACTCATTTCCAGACGCCTTCGTTTAGGATCTGAAAAAAAATAATTAAGAAGTTTCCACTGAAACCAGATTTGGTCTTCAGAACAACTGTAATGGTATAGAACAAATGACAAATAAAGAATAATGCTTACAGTGATTGAGAAAAAGGATTGTCTGGCAAATGTGGACAAATAATCAGAGAATATTGGCATTGCTTTTGTTGCTAACTGATTGAATCAATCAAAAATGTATTCCACACTTGTAAAAGAAGAGCACTGCTTCTATTAACTGGATGTTTTATATCACTATTTATAAAGCCCCATAGAAAATAAATAATATGGAAAGAAATCATGTGACTTAAAAGAATATTTTTTCTCTCTTCAGTAGAACTAGTATACACAAAACTGTACAACAGGAGGCAGAGTGGTAAAATGTCAAGCTTTGAAATAGACGTTTACAATTCCAGAGAAAAATGAAAGTTTAAATTCTGTATTTTAGGTCAGTCTATATTTAACTTAATTCTTAAAGGTACATTTAACTTAACTTTAACAGGTACATTTATTGGAAAACAGAAAAATTGTCACATTTTGCATAGATTAGAAACCAGCTATTTAGAAATACAGGTATCATAAGAACAGGAGATCTAGCCTTGAAAACTTAACTAACTGGCTACTTAATGTCCAGGAGATCTAACCATGAGAACTAACTGACTACTTAATGTCCAAGTTGGTCACAAGATTCCATCCCACTAAAGAAATGATGGAGGGCTAGCCCAAAAATAAATTGGTCAGTGAGAAGTTCACAGGAAGAGAAAGTTAAAAAAAAAAGGTAGATGAATAATCAACTTTCCTAACTGATCCTGAACTATTGATATTACAGTTGACTTTGTACCTCTTTCCTCCAAATGTTTGGGTGATGGCTCAGCACTATGTCTGTGGGAGGATGCGCTCAAGTTGTGGCTTGCACTGCTCCCTTCGTAGTCTTTCACCCTGGATGAATGTCTCTCTTCCTCCTTGGCGAAGGCTTAACGTTCTTTCCTCTCACGCTTCTCTTCTTTGGCTTTCTCTTTGGCCAGCTTGGTTGCTTCCCTGTCTTAGCGGTCACTTTTCTTCAATTTCTCCTCCTTGGGCGTTTTGGGCCTGAGTCCTCAGTCTGATCTGTGCCTGCCTGCCTGTGGTATTGGTCAGGACTATCTCGAGCTTCTTTCTTTACTCTAACAAAATTGAAATAAATATTACAAGTTAAACCTGGGTTTAGTAAAAAAACATGAAAAAATGTATTTTACTAACAAAGAAAAAAAGAACGATGCATTTATTGTACAGATCAATTGGGTTGGGATGTTTGTACAATTTAAATTGTCATTTGACAATTGTGGTAAAGTTTAAAATAAAGTCATAAACAAAGAAAACTAGCACAAGAGAACCACAATTTAGATATAACACAAAGGAGAAACTAGAGCTCCATTCTTCAACCTGATCAAACCACATGAAAGAAAAAGAAGAATTATGTAAATAGAAAATGTGAGGAAGTTTGCTTTCCTTTAGCGCCAACTAGAACTGACAGGTTCAAGAAGTGACAGGTTCAAGAAGTGACAGACCTATAACCCTATAACTCCAATTAAAAGCAAATATTAAGAAAAAAACTCAGATCAAAACTGTATGAAATATTTTGAATGTGACAAAATTAATTTAAAAAATGTTAAAAACAAGTATATAATACCAACAAACATAGATAGAATGGAAGAATGATGCAGTACCTAGAGCAGGTAGAAGCAGTAGTCTATGAAATAAAAGTCACTTGATGTCAGTTTACCAGTGTAGATTCTCTTTTTTCTCTGCTGCTCTCTTCTCTCTTTCACTTTCTGTAGCTCTCTTCTCTTCTCTTGAACTGAGTTCAGGTTTGACATCTTTGGAGCGTCCTGTTCAACATAAGACAAATATCACAAATGAATAAAAAAGATCAGAAGAATCATTGATCCTAAAAATATTTGACAAGTTTAAGCCTGCCTTAAAATCTACATCTCTCTCAATCACTGATCCTAAAAACGTTCGACAGGTTTTAAACAAATTTAAGCCTGCCTTACCATCAACATCTCTCTTAGTACTGATTCCTGATGAGCTGTCTGACTGCCACTGCTGTTGTGTCTGATTCTGTGCTTCTGTATTGTTGGTTTTCTTTGGCTTAGGGAAGAAATATGTTTCATTACTTTCACACCGGGTAGATAAAAAATGTATTTTAAATAGTCCATTCATTGGTCTATGTATATAGTAAAACTGTAGAAAGCATTGTTATATTTTTTAAAATAAAATTAATGTTGTGAATGTGCATACAGTTTGACAACAGACTCACTTCTTTTATATGGAATTCCGTTTCTTGTACCCAAGTTGGTTTCTTGCTCATTAACTGTCTAGCATACCTAGCATAGCATTACATAAACATTTGTGAAGGTAGGCAAATATACATATACAAAGGCATTTATAAAATTAGACTAAACTATCAGGCAACTCATGTCTAGTTTTAGCTATAATAGATTGTTCTTTCTTACAATATAACTAATGCATAAATATCTGGTCTTTTATCCTTCTCCTCTTTACTAAGTTTATCCACTCGTCTTTCTATGGCCATTCCAATCTGAGTCATTCTTGGAAAGTTAGGCAAAATCTGAGAGAAAACAAAATGTTATGTCACACAACTATATGTAAAGTAGAACAGCTGATAGGTTATTTACAAGACAATGTAAGGCAAGTGAATAAAGAAATGACCAATGTTGGGATTGTTAAAACAGATACAAAGTTAGGGATAATACTGTGTAGTGAATATTGGTAACTCAGTATGCTCACAATGATGTGAACATGGTCATCATTTTTTTAAAAATACCAGCAGATAATTAGTGAGAACTAAATGAAAACAGTTCACCAGATCAAACTGTCTCCAGTACAAGATCTGACAGGAGAAACCAATTAGATACTCAGTACAAGATCTGACAGGAGAAACCAATTAGATACTCAGTACAAGATCTGACAGGAGAAGACAATTTGATACTGGGCCACAAAGGGACATCTTTTCTGTATCAAACAAAACTTGATTCAGCCCATACAGTTACAGTTGCTTTGACATACAAGCAAATAATGACCTGAAAGAGAAGTTCAAGTCCAACAATTTTTTTGTTTCACCTGAAGCAGCATTTACCTTCAAAAACTATTAGCTGCTGAAATTGTGTCTTTATTTTCTTTTACAGACTTATGCAAGCAGGTATTTTCTTGTCTGAAAATAAAACTAGCCTGACCTTGTTGAAGACTAGTCTTTAAGACTATTGAATGAATCTTTCATTCTAGACACATCTACAAAACTATTAAATTGGGTTCAATTCTAATAGTTAGCTTCTCAATTTTTGATGACATCCTATCATCACCATCAACAATTACCTATAATAATCATTTGATACAAAAATAATCTCAGAATCTTCATTATCTGAAAGCAAGAACTTATCAAGAATTTACTTTGGTCAAAACAATCAAAGAATTTCTCATCTGACTGTAGTTCTTGGACTCCAAACATGTGATCACAGACTAAAGAAAGAAAAAGGTAACAGTTAGCCTATTTAACCAGTCTAACTAGAAAAGCCAATGCAAATCCATGTTTTGGGCACCCTAGATTCTGGATCTAGCACAGGGGTTGTACTAAAGGTATAAGAGATGGAGGCACTGAGCTCTGTCTGACACAGGATGGCTGCCTGGTCGTGCGGTTTGCACGCTGGACTGTCGTTCAGATTTATCGATGGTCCCGGGTTCAAACCCTGCCCGCTCCCATTCCCCGTCGTCCTGCGGGAGGTTTGGACTAGGAAGTAATTATCTTCAACTCTGAAGGAACATCCGAAACATGTAAAACAAACATTTTTACAGGCTTTGTCTGCTCTGGTTTTATACTGTTGATGCACAAAATATTTTTTAAAATTTATAGATATATATTTTTAAAAAAAAAGGGGGGGGGGGCAATTCTGTATTATTAAACATGATGAATAATGTCTGCTTATACATTGAGCAATTTCTATAAGCTTTTTTTTTTTCTATGGAGGATCCTTACTATATAAAGAAAAATAAGAAAAAACAGGTGTGAGAAGACCCATTGGCAGCCACATACTCCTATCAAGGTTAGTATAGGGGGGGGTAAAGAGTTAATCATACTCCTCACATTAGTAATGCTCTTATAGCTACCCCACCAGATCTGACTGTTTAACAAAAGAAGGGAAGGGTATCAGTCCCCAAAAGTCCGCACTCTAACCCTAAACCTAAACGCAAAGACATTTGATTTTAAAGTCTTCACCTTAGTTAGCCTAAAATGCCATTTATGACAAACATGTCTGTAATTAACATAATCAAGTCTGTTCATTTTGTTATTCACATCAGTTCCTTTACGGAAGACTGTTAGAAAACCTGGAAAGTTGAAGCACTCCTGAAAGTAAAAAAAAAAAAGTATAAAGTGAATAACTGGCCTAGAAAAATGTTAGCACATCTTAGCATGTCTTATCAGAGAGAAAGATTGTTCACCTTTTCATAGATAGCTGGACTGCTGTGCCACCTCATGACAGTCTCTAAAGCACTGCACAGAAATCTGCCATAACGTCAAGCCTCATTATCAGTACAGCTAGTCAAAAACAATTTACAAAAAGTTTCAGGCTCTATAGAAATCTAAAATTAGAAAAAAAAATCAATCTGGATTGAACAGGTTAGGTTTTTGCATGATTACCCGACATCTACATATCTAAAAACAACAGTATGGGGTGGAGTTTATGTATTTAAAATACTGGTGCAAACATATATAAATATATTGTAATTTGAATGAATTCCAACTACAAATATTGTAGATAGAACATGCCCAATACTTACCCTATCATAAGTAATAAGAGTGGAAAAATTGGGTGTTTTTAAATTATGAAGAACTTGTATAAAATGACCACAGTATATGGCATCACTGGCAGTGAAACAACAGTGTGGAAACAAGCAATACTGAAGTAGATTGGTGGTCATCTCAGACTTGAGAGTCCCTGGGAAACCAGAGTTAGAACAAGATCAGATATGGGTACAAACGTATCAATGTATGTATATGTGTGTGTGCATGTGTGAGTACCTGTGGGAAACCAAGAATGTTTCTCCTCTTCTAGTCTCTCCATCACTCTCTGGACATGCTCCACCTGCCTCCTAGCTTCATCTTTCAATCTGTCAGTTAAGATCTTGCATCTTTCTTGCTCTTTACGTTTCTTGCTGACAGGCTGCGAGAATTGAATATCATAACCAGGTTGTTATTGATTTCTGAAGAAATTATTATACAGAATCAAATCCCAGGCCATCATATAGAATACATTGACTACAAAAAGATCGGTCCAAAAATACTTGCATTGGAATTGGGCAATTACATCAACATGTTTTCTATAGACCATAGATGTCTAAATAGATCACAATTCTTTTTTTTATTATTTAAATCATAGTTGTGGCTTTGCTTTTCAACATACAATTATACAGAAGACAAGCAATCAAGGACAGACTAAACAAGGTGACTGAGAGATAAAGTGCTTGACTTTCAAACAAGGACAGACTAAACAAGGTGACTGAGAGATAAAGTGCTTGACTTTCAAACAAGGACAAACTAAACAAGGTGACTGAGAGATAAAGTGCTTGACTTTCAAACAAGGACAGACTAAACAAGGTGACTGAGAGATAAAGTGCTTGACTTTCAAACAAGGACAGACTAAACAAGGTGACTGAGAGATAAAGTGCTTGACTTTCAAACAAGGACAGACTAAACAAGGTGACTGAGAGATAAAGTGCTTGACTTTCAAACAAGGACAGACTAAACAAGGTGACTGAGAGATAAAGTGCTTGACTTTCAAACAAGGACAGACTAAACAAGGTGACTGAGAGATAAAGTGCTTGACTTTCAAACAAGGACAGACTAAACAAGGTGACTGAGAGATAAAGTGCTTGACTTTCAAACAAGGACAAACTAAACAAGGTGACAGAGATAAAGTGCTTGACTTTCAAACAAGGACAGACTAAACAAGCTGACTGAGAGATAAAGTGCTTGACTTTCAAACAAGGACAGACTAAGCAAGGTGACTGAGAGATAAAGTGCTTGACTTTCAAACAAGGACAGACTAAACAAGGTGACTGAGAGATAAAGTGCTTGACTTTCAAACAAGGACAAACTAAACAAGGTGACAGAGATAAAGTGCTTGACTTTCAAACAAGGACAGACTAAACAAGGTGACTGAGAGATAAAGTACTTGACTTTCAAACAAGGACAGACTAAACAAGGTGACTGAGAGATAAAGTGCTTGACTTTCAAACAAGGAGTTCCTGTTTCAAATCTATGTGAATACTGGGATTTTTAATTTTGGGACTTGGTTGGTTGTTGTGCTGGCTGTGGGCCATAGAAACAGATGATAATTACATCGTCTGCCCTTCAGATTGCAGTCTGAAAAGGGAACTTACTTATTTTTTAAACGAAGTGGCAATTAATTTAAATGTCTGGCTAACTTTTATTGGCTGCCAACACAAATGGTTAGAATGATAAAGGAATGATAATGTGAAATGTGTTTAATGTTCTTGAAGTATACAGAATTAATAACATTATATCACATCTAGTCTACATACCATGTCTTTGTTAGCTTCCACTGTACTGATTTGATTTTCCTGCAGAAGATCTGTTTCTCATAAGCACCTTTAGGAACATACAAGTCATACATGGACAGTGACCAGAAAGTGATGTAGAACTGTGGCCTGGAACAAGGAAACATTCATTGGGTTACACAAGGGAATCAATCATTCATTCTTGAATCAAGCTGGGCTGCTATGTAAGACTTACGTCAGGTCATCCCAAATTTTAGATGAAAACACTGGCTTGATGGCTTCAACCACTGGTCCCATAACCTCTTTGTAAGCATTAATGTAGCAAATGGTCTAGAATCAATGAGAGACACAAAAAAATGTTTTATGTAAAAAGAAAATGAGTAGAAAAAGACAAAAGATTGAACAATATACTAAAAGCTACCTTATGATTCTTTTTGTCCTTCAACTTTTTCAGTTCATCATATTTGACCTGTAATGAGATGTAGAGACTTGGGTTCACTCTCTTAAGTATTGCACAACAGTCATTAGTATATTAAACTTTTTTTTTAAAACAAAAAGTGAAAGTTAAAGACTCCAGGGTAAATGATGATGCAGTGTGGCTTAGCACAATGACCTTGACTTCACCAGCTGTAGCTGCATACCCATCTAGAGTAAAAAACCATAATGCTTCACCAAGACCCAATCTGTGACTTTTGATTCAAAAGGCTCAACACTTTATCAATCAACTACCCTGCCAAACTTAAAAATGGAGTACTTTAGAATAATTATAAGAACAATTTAAAGATGAAAAGAATTATTTGCTTTTCAAAGAAAAAAATTAAGAAACATATTGTTATACTAAATCTGGGCAGACAATTCAATTTGAAGCTTACATTGATAGCATGTGCATAGAGAGGTTTGGAGAGAAAGAAGGCAGCTGAATGAGGGATATGGTAGGTTGATAACAAGACATCAATGGGAGGTAATCTCTTCACAAACTCTTCTGTACTGAGTTGCATGAGGAGGAAACTTTCTTGTCATATTTTCCACTGTCACTAACAACTAAGATGGGCTGTGAGGTTGAGTGGCATGAACTGCTTGGACATGTAACAAGGGGCATAAGTTTGAATCTCAATGTACATCAGGAAATTTTTATATTGACATGTGATCGAGTTGTGTTTGCTGAGCGCCCAAATAAAAAGGAAGCACAAAAACTTTCTCCCAGACACCCTCTTTTTTTTTAAATTCTTTTTACTTGGCTACAATGTCAAAATAATTACAAGTGCAGGAAAATATTAATAAGGAAGCATGGTCAAGAGGCTAAGTACACTTGAACTTGGCCTGGCTACCTATGAAGGGGGCTCGAGGTTCAAAACCAGACTAAAGGCAGCAATCCTAGGATTACTATGACTCAACTTGCCTAACTGTCGACCAGAGGGTTTCACCGTCTCTTTAGAAAAACGCCTACAGAAAAAAAGGAGATTGTTTAAAAACATATCTACCCTAACTTTATGATTTATGAATTTTCGAATTAAGTATCTCAATTTAATTGAGAATTCTATTTATAAACACAAACTATAGGCAGTTCATGGCAGTGTTAGGATTAAATACAAGAGAAAGCAAGGGCAATAATTGTCTAAACATCTCAGCACACAAGTTTTAGACTTACTTTATGATGTATTTGGCTCTATCCAGACAATCTGCTCTTGTACTGATAAATATTTGGATACAAGAAAAAACTCTCATTTTTCCATGTCCCATAGAGATGATATCTGAATGGTATAAGAAAGTTGTTGTTTTTTTTTTGCTTTCATTAAGCCTCTAAGTGGGCAACACATTTTCTAGGTAGGGCAACAAGAAAAATGTTATTGCTAAAGGGAGGCACACACAAAAATCTAAAAGATGACGCCCACTTCGATAAAAACAAGTGTCCATGATCATAAGATAATTACAGATGTAGCAACATTAGCTCTCTCACCGTATCTCATATGGATAGAGTTTTAGTAGAGTCCACAATTCTTCAGCCATTGAAGAAGAAGGGAAAGAGATGGTAGCAGGACTTCTTCAAGAGCATTTAAAAACCCATAGTAAGCAATGTCATCCTCTGGACCAATGCCACCGGAGTGATGCTGAAATTGTCATTTAAAATTATGTTCACTCTGTTCTAAAATACACACTCAGGCTATAACTGTATTCAGTGTTAGCTTGGTTTAAAAAGTGTTGAAAAGTAATTTTTCATTTAATCTATTCATGATCTTTATATTTAAAAGTTTTTAATAACCCATTGTAACAGAATGTTGTACTATTCATTTCAGTTCTAAACATAATTTATTTTGTAATACCATTTTGTATATGGGAATTCTAATACTTTGTCTTAGATATAATAGAATTATGTGCTGGTGATTACTTAAGGGATATTAATTGAATATGATCTCGCTTCTAATTGTAATTCATTTAAATATTTATGAAAAAATAATTAGTTGAACAATATTTTTTTTTAATTGCAAAATAAGATAATCATATTTACAAAAACATTAAAATTATATTTGGAACCTGAAAGTGCTTACCTTTGACATGAAGGCTTTTGCCAATCTCATTATTTTCACCATCAAAATAGGATCCCGAGAAGCATATGGACCAGGTAATACAACATTGGCATGGCTAAGTGATAGAGCTGGTGATAGGTGTAGGCTAGAGGACAATCACAGGATTCTACTTTCTTAACTCTCCACTTGGCTAACACAGATGCTAACCCTATGTTCCTGAAAGACAAGAAATTAGGATAATAAAACTAGTTGTTTTTTTAAATTCTTATGAAAAAAAAAAGTCAGTAAAACATTATACTGATATTAGTTCTATTTAGAAATGTAAACTTACTTTTCATACAGAGGTTCTATCACTCTATTTACTAATGAGCAAAGGGCATAGGAGATGGATGGATGAACCAAAACAAAGTTTTCAGGCAGCCTGTCAATGATGGCCCTAGCATTCTCCCAGGCTCCTATTTCTAGCAAAGCTTCACACAGACCAAGTTTTTGAATGTTTTCTCTCTGAAAACAAAAAGATAGCCAAACTTACTTAAGTCATATTGTTAACCACTTCTTATTAATATATATTCTTTAATCTTTCAAAACAAAGAAACATGTTTTGTTATTCTAAAGCACAAACTTAACATTGTCATTAATTCTGCATGTGTTTTTAGTAAAGATGAAGTTAACCTTTCAGACTTTACAATCTATGGGTGTCACAGTCTTAGTTGACATTGCATGATCTTAAGTTCACGTCATGTTAATAGTTTAAAAGACACGTGGAATTCCTGATGTAGAAAACAGGAAGTAGAATGAAAAGTTGACTTTGAGTTCAGTCAAGTCAAGTCAAGTCAGTAAGGTCTTGCTCCCGGTACAGGTAGGTTGGACGTTTCCTCCTGGACTGGTGGATATGTATGCATATAGCATGAGAGTCGAAGGACTAGTCATTGTTGATTAATAATATTTGAGAGTTGATTTCATAATGTGCTTATTGGATATTAAGGTATTATTCGTATTTCAATGGATATCTATAGTTGAAGCTCCAGTGTCACTAGTAGTAATTGTTCTTATTGTTACCCGCTGAGATGCGGACGTGATTTGTTGTTAACGTATTGGATACTTTTGATACCGCTGTTATGCGGATAGGATTATTATTTCTTGACTTGTAGCACTAACAAGGAGTGCAGTATATTATTATTATGTAGTAAATAAACTTAATGTTGTCTGCTGAACGGACTTGAGTCAGTCGTATAGTGTTTGTCTCGTCACGTGTCTAGAGCACTTCAGGAAGTAAGAACCCAGTATTACACCATTCAATCAGTCTCTAATATTCAACGTTCATTTACAATGGGGTGGATGATGTAAAGGTCATTTGTTGCCAGGTCCACTGTTAACAAGGGTGTCATGTGGCCAGCACAACAACCAACCACCTTTACTTTTCCCCAACTAATGTCAGGCAGAGCTGGATGGACTCAGAGGTGCTCTAAAGATCCTGAGATAAAAAATCTCACTCTTCATCAGGATTCAAACCCAGGAAGCCAAGAGCTTTATCACTCAGCCTCCACATCTAGTAAGTGTATTTAACCATTTTGTCACATCATTGTTTGATAGTTAGTGACATGTATTTTGTTGGGAAGCACAAAGTACATGGTATATTCATGTTCACAAATCTCGTTCTAGAATTTTAACCACATGGGTAGAGGCAGTGATCGCCATGTTCTTAAACTGTAAGGATGTCTAATGTAGTTGATTCAATAGTTTAATACCAGTTGTTTACTTAGAATATTTCATTGGATTTATGAAGCATCATATGTAATTCTTTATGGCTGGAATTGCCAGTGAACTGTTTTTTTATTTTATAGTAAATAAATCTTGTCAGCTAACCAAGGTCTTATTTGATGAATTTTAATAAGTGTTGTTCTGTATGAATTGGAGTGGACTTGTGTGACATCAAGTAGTACAAAATTCATCTTTAATTACACTACTATATACAATCAAATGTCACATAATAGCAGTGACACCATTGTTATACTACTAAGCTCAAATACAAACTGTCACCACCTCAAAGTTGGTGTCATACAGAGATACACTATTTTGATATTACCAGTTTAATTCACAATTCATGGTTTCTGAAGGTGAACACTTTTAACCTTAAGCTAAGTAGTTACTTGATAGCAGTCAGTAAGGGGCAGGCATTGAAGGTAGTCACTTGAGAAAGTTATTGCAAGCAGTCACTATAGAGTTATTATAAAGCAGTTGACATTTGTAAGTTTTTAAGTTATTACTATTTTTGTCAAGTATTTCTATAAAGGATTATTACTGATTATTCTTGGATTGTGTATCAAATTTCCTATGTAGTGTTGTTATATACATATACATTAAACATATTTGTGTCTGCTACATTAAGTGTTATTTCCTCATTTATGAGAGCTGTATAAATGTGCAAATATTCATCCTGATAATGTCTACAGTATATAACTCATTATAATATGAACCCACCCAACCACCATCTAAAATAACATGGTGACACAAACAAAACACAAAAATTAAAAGACATAGAAAGTAGAAATAATGGCATACAATTTTGAAATGTTTATACTAATGAACTAATAGCTTTAACTACTGCTAGACCTTACCAAATCAATAATCTGTTGTTCTTCTTCTTTCTTTTCATCCTCTTTTTTATCAGCCAATATCACAGTACTCAGCTTTTTAGCATAGGCTTTGGCATCTGAGACTTCTTTGTTGTGAAATGGAATTATTTCAGAGTCTGCTGGTAATAACTGTCAAATTCACAACCATAATATTACCAGTACATCCAATACAGAAGAGCCAAATTTAGCCCATAAACAACAGCGTAAAAACAAATTATAAAAATGTTAAGAATGACAACTACAAGCATTTGGAAAAAGATTTCTTTAAGTAAAACAAAAATAAAAATACAAGTTGAATGTTTTTGAAAGCTGTGTGGCATATTTTCATGCATTTTATACCCTGCATATAATTGTCACCTGCACAAATTACAAATTAAGTAGAAACAAAATAGTACGAACAACACCATTATATACCCCACATGTGCAAAGTGTGACTAAATTACCGGTAAATAAAGTACCATCATTGGTACTATTTGTTTTCTTGAGGTTTATAATGAGATGCTCATAAAGCTTTCCAATGTACACGTAAACAAAAACACAGCAAACTGTATAAAGACACACCAGTATGTTGATAGGTTCCGTTATTCTTTGTTTATGAATAAAATAATTCTTGTTAACCCAGTACCTTTTTACACTGGCACAGCTGCCATTCATTTGTAAAAATTGTATAACCCACAATAACTATATGCAAGAAAATACAGTAGATGTACAAGTTCAGAGTATTTACCAAAATCAACTTACATAAGAATACAAGTCATTTAGATCTACCAGCTCATTCTTTAATAAAAGTGCTGCACATGTGAACAATGATTTGGGAGTGCTCCAGTCAGCAGACTGAGAAATAGAACAATTTAAATGAAACAATGTCAGGATAAACAAAACACAAATATGTTGACATGTTTCATGATGATAGCTTTAATTCTTCACATAAACTTTTATCCTAACAATGGCTCAGACAGCAGAACAAAGAGTATTACCTCTCTGAAGTGAAATTTAAATCCTAGAATATGGCACAAAGTCAACTTGTCTATAATGTATGCGCGCAGGAGTGGAACATAGAAGAGGCATTCTTCAGGATGGCATTCAAAAGCTTCAAGGATAACGTCTAACATGCGGTTAGGATGAAGATCAAAACAACCTAAAAAAATATAAAGAAAACAAAAGTTGATAATTAAGTTACTAATTTATGCCCTTTTGAATTTTAAAGTTGAAAATTAATTTGACTGGTTTTTATTACATCATAATGGACCAATGAGTTACCAATCAATGATTAAATATTCTGCAGCACTTGTTCCCAGGAAATCTTGAGATTGAAATCTGGATTTAATTTAGTGATTAATTTTGAGTAGCCTTCACTTTCTTCTCTTAACAAATTAAACTTCTGCTGCTTGTAACTGAAAAAAAATAATAATAATAATTATAACACAGTAGCTCATGCTTGCATAGAATTTCAAAACTATTTGTAGGCTATGATTCACAACCTGTAAACAAAAATAATAGAAAGAAGAATAAAATTGGAACCAAATTAATTGCATAACATTTGGAAACCATTATTTTTAAACAGCTCTATTGCTAACTAGCACAGCCCCTTTGCTAATCACCTCATCTTAATATTTTAATAATTGCTAATCACCTCATCTTAATATTTTAATAATTCCTATTTACAACTGACTAAAGTTGTGTTCTGGTTTAAACATTTGAAGGTTAGGGATTTGGAGGGGTCAGGGTTGCATACCAGGTATGCCTTTAAGCAGGTTCCACTGTATTCCTAATTCCAATCAACAACTTACTAAAGTCGAGTTTCGGTCTTCACATATTTCTGATTATATCCAACTTGAGAACTGACTAAACCAACCAACTCTAAGGAGTCTTGGTCTAATCTTTCTTTTAAAAGGCAATCAGCTATAATAGTGTTCTGAAATAGTACATAAAAATACTTTTTTGAAAATACAACACTACTATTAATTAAAATATTGTTTTCCTCATATACTGCTGTTTAAAAAAAAACAAAAAAAAACATTTATTAGATGAAAAGGCACACACTTTAAAAATCTATAATAAAATAAAACTAGCACAGATTATTATCATGCCTGAAATAAAATGAAATGAAACAAAGACCAAAATGAATAAGGATTTAAACACACTTTAAAAAAAATAGAAACTAAATGCACCCATTTATTCAATGACTGATTCTGTCAAACAATGTTCTTTATGGATTTCTTCTGATAAAAACAAATAGCTTACTGGTAATGCCCCAACTAGTGTAATAAATTTCTCTCTTGTCAATTCATCAGAGCAAGCAGTTTCAACATCTGAAATGAAAACAAATCAATTAGTGTTAAATATATGTACAGAAGCCTTAATTTTTAGATTCCATTTACTTAGTGTTAGTGTGCTTTAAAAAAATAGAGGAGTCTTACCCACTATTTCCAGTACATCAGCAAGTGTAGATGGTAGCCATGGAAATGTTTCCTGAAATAAAAGACTTGGTGCAATATATGCCCAGATTGGTTTTTTAAAATATATAACATCTATCCTAGTTATAGTATATAACATCTATCCTAGTTATAACAAAAAAGAAAGGAAAAAGAACAATAGGCAGACAGAAAAAGTGAAGGGCAGACATCAAAGAAAGGACAGGCCTGTTGTTAAAAGAGATTCTAGTCATAGTTACAAAAAGAAAAAAGGAATGGAGAAAAAAAAGCAGATCATGTGTAGTGCCCCAACAGACTAAAGGATGAGTGGTGGTGGTTCAGCATTGACAACAAATTTGATTTTTTTTAAATGATTTTTATTTTATAGCAATTTAAAAGTAAATTAAGGAGTGGAGACGCACCTTTGAGAAGACTATTTTAAATGAAATATCACATATGTATGCTAGGTTTCAATCCTTAGGAGTATCTACATATAATATATATTATATAGATAGTCTAGATCTAGTTACAGTTATATTGCATTACTTAGAACTCAATTTTACTTCAACTCCAACAGTTCAAGTCAGTTATGAAGCTGAGATTGTTTAAATTTTAGTGTTTTGACTAACTTTACTTAAGTTTGAATGGCAGTTACTGAGTGAGTTACTGATTACTTACTGATAACTGTTACGTGAGTCACTGTACAGTGTAAATAATAACTTCTAGACTCTAGCTAGTAACTAGACTAGTCTAGTAGTAAGTCAAGTAGTACTACTTATCACTACTACTAGACTAGTACTGAGTAGTAGTGTAGAACTTGAACTTCTAGTTCTAGATCTAGATTATACTATGATTATAGTATTTTATAGTATAGTAATAGTATAACTAGATGAGTAGATCTAGATTATTTAATAAGTTTAGAGTTCTAGATTCTAGATCTAAGTGTAGTGTGCACAGAATGAGAGGAGTCTGAGTACTCTCAACTCTAGTCTGAGTAAGTTGAACTTGGAAATTTCAGTGGAAGTGTCACCAGTGAGAGAAATTATAGTCTATGGGTAAAATCCGCAGGTCGCCATTGCCAGCTAGGCGTCCTTATCTACCTTTTGTTGGCAGTGGCCAGGGAATGGTGTGTGGTGGTTTTATTATAATCTTATCTTTTAAATTACAGACACGTCTTCAGGAAGATAGGCTAATTACGTCAAATGCGCTTCATGTGTCAATCTAGTCATGCATGTTAATAAGTGGCTTTTGAATCACTATGTTTGTTGGCCCTTTTGGATGAAGCCTACTAATAGCACTGTCTACGGATGTAGGCTATTACTAATACATTATTTTTGAAAACGTTTTAGATTAAATTAGTATTACACTGTAGTCCGTTAAAGATGTAGCCCCTTATATAAGAGAATATAAAACATTTAACAATTTTATGCGTGCCATAGTGGCATTCATAAGATCCTTTAGGCCCATTTGAGTACCGACCCACCGGGCATTGCCCAAATGTCCATATAGCCAGTCCTCCCCTGCTTGTAATAATATAACATTATTATTGTTATAAAGGAGGCTGTTACGTTTATAGGCATATGCATGGATGCAAGCAACAGAACCCCGTTTTGCCTGCAAGGGGGGTCGGCAATCCCAAAAAACCTGCAAGCATGATGCCTCTTATACTTCTCGACATAAATAAAACATTTACCGCTATATATATATATAAATATATATGTCTTTAAATACAAACTATAAATTCTATGCTTTTACTTAAATTACTATAAACTACATGTATGTTTAAACATTTCATTTTTTTTTATATATAATATGCACATAGATAGGCCTACCTACTACTACTATATTAGTATAAATCAAACTTTGTAGCACCTATGTTAAAAGTTAACTCTATTTCAAATAAAAGATCTAATAGATCTAAATATTTATTGGCTGACAGAGTAGTCAGTAGATCTTACCAAATATAGAACTAGTTAACTGGATCTTCTAACTAATAGTAGCTTAGAGTACTTAGTCTTAGACTGATTTTTATACTAGATTAACTAGATATCTAGATCTAGTCAAGATGTTATTTTAATTCTATGATAATAGTAACAAAGTAGATCCATCAATTTACATCTATCTATATCTAGGTCTAATAAAGAAACTAGTAAGTATTAAGTTAATTAAGTATTACAGATCTAGACATACAATATTCTCTGAGTCTAAGTCTAGACTTTAACTTGTCTAGGAATAGAGTGTCACTAGAGCTACTACTAGATATTAGATTTTCTCTAGATTTAGGTATAGACTAGACCTAAATCCAAATTATATACTCTAGATTTAGTTTCAGATCTTGAAGTTAGATTAGTTAGATCTATATACACTAATCTAGTAATGCTAGATCATAGAAGTGAGCCCTGCCCCTACTAGCCCTAGCTAGAATCATCTACTAGATCTAGATTACTAGATCTAAAATCTAAATCTAGATGTAGACTAGAGTCTTGCCTTTTTTAAATAAGTTTTTTTTATTATTAGATCTAGAATCTAGATTTAATTAGATCTAGACTTTACTAGTAGAATATTATATCTGATAATAGATTATAAAATAATACTAATAGATACGATCTTCTTTTGATCTATGCTGCTTCTGCCCAGGGACTAGACCTAGTCAGGCTACATCTAGACTCTGGTAAATTGTAACTGTAAGATTCTAGACCATAATTATTCCAATTATCTAGATCTAGCCTGACTAGCTAGGTCTAGTCCCTGGGCCTGGATATAATTAAATCTAGATTCTAGGACTAGATCTAATAATAAAAAACTTATTTTAAAAAAGGCAAGACTAGAATTGACTAGATCTATATTATTATAGATCTCTATAAGTTTTATAACTATCGTTACTATCATTATTAATACGGCGATGATCCGGTACGGTAATTTCGCATTTTCGGGTAAATACGTTCAACTTCTAAGATCATTTTAAAATGTAGAAATAGATCTAGATCTCTAGACTAGATCTAGCCTTTATGTCTGGTTTCAATTTTTATGCCGGCAGATCAAACTTATTAGAATTAGATCTAGATCTAGATAAATAGATCTACTTGCTAGATCTAACTTAGTCTTAGGCGTCTCAGGCGGGGCCATACGGATTTGTTTCTAACTTTTGTTTACGTTTTTGATACAAAGCGAAAGTTCGGAAATAGCGCATGCGCTGTAACTTAAGAATTGTAACCTCCTGTCTTTCTTTGAATTCAACTTATTAAGTTTTAGTTTGAAAGTACAAAACGTGAATGTGAAAAAAAAAAAAAAAGTCCGATACTGAATCGGCAATCAGTCGGACTGGCGTTTGCCGGCAAGCTTCTTTTTAAACTTCGATTTTGCCGGCTATAGCCGGCGATCTTGCATCCATGGGCATATGTGTATTTATAGATGTTATCATGTTATGTGTTTGTTTTCTTTTAGTCTCCCTTTTTCTACTGATCGAACAGAACGAGACAGCTGGGGGTCACTCACAAAGGCCGCGGGATACACATTTGAGACCAAAAGAAAATCTGCTGTCGAGGACAGAAGCAGACGGCGAAAAGAAAATCTAAATCGACCACCTGCGGACAATGGTTATGCTTGCCCTGGGTGTGGCAGGGTATGTAGGTCACAGCTATCTGCAAGGGCTGCGCAGCCACGGGAAATACTTTCATTCCTCAATCATCTTCGGACTCGAAGACAAGCCTTATTAGTGTGTTCACGTGTTTTTCTCAAGTATGTTAGGCCTATAAGTGTGTATTACAGTCTCCTGTTAGTGTTGTTTTCATCTTCTTGTTTTCATGTCAATAAAATTGAGTTGCATCTTACACATCAGTGTTGAAATCAAATATTAGACTTAATTGATAGCCTAATATATCAGGGGCAATACAGTATTTTAGATAAATAGCCAACTCCTTACTAGCCGCAACAGAGTCGATAAAAGAAACGTAGAAAAGAGCTAACCTAATAACGTATATGCTTCCATAGGCCATGACTAATTTAATATCCCAGATAAGCTCGTCTTTTGCATCCATCTTAGTGAAGGCTACATTGAAAATGAGAATATATGTTAAACTTTGCGAACACATTGAGATTTTATGTGTGTGTGTGTGTGTGTGAACTAACAGGGATTCGTGTTCAGTACCAGTACATGACGATGATGTTTTGTAGACATCGTTGATCACGAATGAGAAGCATTTTGTTAACCGGTACATGATGATGATGTTTTGTAGACAACTTTCTGCACGAATGAGAAGCATTTTGTTAACTTCTATACATGGACAATGGTTATGCTGTGCTGGAAGAGGCAAAATATGTAGGTCACAGCTGGTACTGCGAAGCATTGGGAAATACTGCATTCCTCATCAATCTTCGAACTCGAAGACAAGCCTTATTATTATAGATCCTTAGTTTGATTCTTTCCCTTTAACAGGACTATCTTCATTACAGAGAATCAACTATACACTAATAATAACATAATGAAACAGAATTTTTTTCTCCGAAATATTAACATGGGCATTGAGCTGAATTTACTTTTAAGTGTATTTTAGGTTTGGCTTAGTCAAATTGTAATTAAAAATAATATTTTATTTATTGTTCTTTTAATTAAGTTCATTATGACATCTTTCAATTTGTAGTCACTCACCATTGCCATAAGGCATTACCATTCTCAATCTAATTCATGCATTGGCTCATAATGGCTAAAAGCCTTAGTGTGATATTCAGTATTTTTGAAAAAGAAAAATGTTTTGTTGAATAAAAAGTTGCATTACATTTTACAATTTTAAGTGAAGAAATAAAAAAAAAATGATTTAGAAAAGAGGACCATTGCAGTTCTAGTCAAGACATTGAATGCAAAAAGTGATCACTTATTTCAAGGAAGAGGTAATGAAAAACTGGGTAAAATTTTTAATTATCTTTAAATAGGAGAATCACAGAAGACTGAGTCCATGTTTTGACTTTCATATATAGATTTATGGATTTCAAATATTTACACTTTTCTTTAGAGTAAACTGTTCTGGTATTCGACATACATCCAAGCTTGTGCTAGTTGTGCGCCAGACAAAAGAAATGTTTGCTTTACATGTTTTGGCTGTACCTGCAGAGTTGAGGATAACTAAATTCCAAGTACAAACCTCCTGCAAGATGACCGGGATGTCATTGGGCAGAGTATGAACTCTGGACCATTGAGAACTCTGATCAACAGTCCAGCGTGCATACTGCTACGTTACAACCAGGCAGCTATCCAATGTTTATGATCAAAGTTAATATGATTAAAATAGATGCTTCCTTAGAGTGGTTTCAAAAAAAAGAAATGTAATGATTTCTGTGACATATCCAAGTAGAACATTTAAGTTAAAAAAAAAAAGTAAAAATAGGCTTACAGATGATCATAGTTTATAAGTGCGGAAAGAAACAATTTAATTTAAGGGGAGGTATCCCTGAAAATCTTATTTTTGTTATTTCTGAAGCTAGGCCTTTGAAATTTTTTATGGTAACATATAATGAAAATCTAAAATAAATAATGCTAAAAAAAATATTTTTGAATGATGGTTGCCATGGTAACGGCGGCCATATTGTTTATTGTACACAAATTAAAACTCTGAATTTTGTAAAAACTATTGATCAGAAATTCATGAAATTGAATTAAAAGATAAGAAAAAAGAATCCTCTAAATTGATACAACGTCAGAATTAAAGATTTAAGTATGTTAAATTTTTTACAAATTTTTGAATTTTTAGTATTTTTTAGACCTAAAAAAACAGGATAAATATTAATTTAAAATACTTTTTTAAAAAAAGTAAATAAAATATTGAAAAAAAACTCATTGTACGAGTAAAGTTAATGATGTCCTTAAGAAGCGTTTCAAATTTCATCAAAATCTATCAAGTAGTTTAGGAGAAATTCCTAGTAAAGCACAATGACATGTGCAAAAACTAACATTTTGAGAAAAATGACTTTAAAGTATAAATTTTATTAAGATTTTGTCTCATAGCCCTTACAAAAACATTAAAATAACATGTTTTAGACACAGATTTAATCAATAAAAATGATTGTAATGTAAAGAAAAATGATTGATCTACTTAATTATGTTATTAGTTAAAAATCGATATCCTAGACCTAAAACTCAATTTTCTCTAGGGATACCTCCCCTTAAGAATCTATATTTATGAACTAACTAAAACACAACAGATATGTAAGCATAAATAAATAAAAATGTTAATTTGAAAACATCAACAGTGCAACAATTTTATTAATTTTTTTTACAATTGTAAAATAATATAGAAAAAACAATAGACTTGCATATAGGAACACTGGACCAAACACAGTGATGTTTCCTACATTTTGTGACTTTACCATCACAAAAGAGATACAAGACACCAATAGTAAAGACAAACAACACAAATAATCTTTTGTTCCCTGGCAATCAAATTATTAAATAGAAACAAATAAATAAATTTAAGTGATTTTAAAAATGGCCTCAAAGATTATGCAGACACCTTGTTTTCACATTTGGAAAGATTGCAATCTAAATGGGAACAAACTGATACCAGAAAATGAAAATCACTGATTACAAAACACTAGTATATATGTTTAAATATTGATAATCACTGAATGCAATTACATTAGAAAAACGTTTAATATATACAGAATGGAATGTTCTTAATACCTTTTTAACAAAACTAACTACAGCCAAACCTAGTTGTATTAGATTTCATAAGAATAAATTGTTAAATATTTTTAAAGTATTGACAAAACCATCATAAGAAAATCAACATACAATTTTCATGTGTCACATTACTTCTCTTCCAGATATTCATTCATGTTAGCTTTAATTCTTACAGGCCTAAGTTAAGTTAGGTGTTAAGATGTAGGTGAGATCTCAATTGCTATTTAATTGTGTTGGGCTGTAAAAAAGTATTCAAAATTTTAACCAGTCAATATTTAGAATTTTATAAAACCTAATCAATTTCCATAAAAAAATTGTAGAGCTTGGCAGTGACTGTACAAAGATTTAAAAGTGAGACTTTGATAGAAATAAATTAAGCTATACTAATTATGTTACTATTTTACAAGCATTGCATAATTTTCAAGCCACTTGTCACTGAATCTAATACAAGATTATGAAAATGAGCCAAGCCATAGCTGTCTGTGCCAATAGCTGCTAAGCCAGATACTGGAGAGGTGGGAATAGTTGCATTGAATAATATAACTCCATCCAGAGCTCCAAGTGCACTTGAACCCTGAAAAAAATTTTTTTAAAAAAATAGAGTTATAATCCTGGTGGTGACAAAGATGGGGGTAGTGGTGTGTGTGTTTTCAGCCGATGCAAAATGCCCCAGGCCAGCGCTAGATGAGCGGTCAACCAGGATGAGTTGTGACGGTCACCTGAGAAGAGTGTCAAACATTGCGGTTTGGGCAGGATCAGTGTTCTGAATCGAACTCAGGCCAGTCACAAGAGATGTGACTCACTCAAGAGTCATGTGATTAACGGAATCCGGTTCTAGAATGCCATTAGAGACCCTATATGAAGAACAAAGGTACCAGAGTTGACTCAGTCACAAATTCTCGATCTACCATTCAGTACATTACGACAGAGTTCAACAAAGTACAGCGAAGCCAGCAGAGGTCTTGCTACAACAGTACAGATTTGATACAGCAGTTCAGATGTCCATGACAGAACATTGTACAGTCAGTGTTATGTGTTGCCAATTGTACAGTATTAGCTGTGATTTGTTGGACATTTAAGTTTTTGGAGACCTGAGTTGTCAAGTGCAGTTGCAGAGAACCTGAATAGTGAGATTTGTTACAATAGGTACATTTCAATTACATATTCAGATTTGATCATTTAAAGATTTCTTCTAAAAAGAAAATAATTTGATTTTAAAATGATAAGTTTACATATTTTTTTTTTAGTATGTCAATGCAAGTTATGTTCATCGAATCTTTGTTCTAGCTCTATTTAATAACAAACTTTATGAAACGATAAAAAAACTGTTTTTCTATGCTCTTTATGAATGTATGTTGGCCAGCTCTCATTAATATATAGAAGAGTGGCTATGCAGGCTTTGTACACTAGCATTTTGGTTGGTGTGGTCAGTTGTTTTTTTTCCCCAAATACAATTAGAGAGTTTTTCCAATTCTTTTTGTCACCTCAAGGTCTAAATTTAGGTTGCTGGCAATAAATCATCACAGGTAAGTAAATGCCTGAACAATCCGATGTGATTTCTGATGCTTATAGTAGGTATTTCTGAGATGTGACAGAATTTCAACGATGGCACACAGCTGTTAAGTAATTAGAATGTAGAGTTAAGACTAAATTTATTTTTGTATGATGATTTGCTTTTATACTCAATGATGAGTAATGACTCTTCAAAATTTCTCCTTTCTTTAACCTTTGCTCTCAAAATTCCCCTTTTCAAAAAGAACTCTTTTTGTGAAAAAAAAATCACTAAAAGACATTGTAGACCAACATATAATGGTCTAATTGTTGTATGTTACAGTTTTTCTTTCTCTCTTTTAATTTGAATAAGGCACTAAATGCCATAGCGTTAAGTTAGATGTTAGAGAAAAGAGCTAATGGCACGAGCTGAGATTATTTCCCCTTTTTAACCTATTATGTGTCTATAACTATAGTAAAAATCAAATAGGAGAAAAAATAATTAAGACTAAAATGAACTGCCTGACCTAAAACATTTAGTGACTGACATAAAACATTTAGAGATTGACTTTTAAAAATATATTTAAAAAAAACATTAAACAATATCTATTAATAAAAAAAAAAATACTTCTAAAAAAGAGAGAAATGGATGGCCATTAAAATGATGTATAACTTGGTATAACTAGGTTTTACAAGATTAAAACAATAAAAACAACAGGTTCGAGTGCCTGATTTTTTGAAGACAGGTGGACCCCCACACCCCAATCAGATCTGTTATTACTGGTACCCTCTAACATTTACCCAAAGACCAGTAATGTTTATAAGTAGGAATTTAGTAGGCCTATACAATAAACATTATGCTTATATACATATAAAATCTGTATATGTCTTGAGTATTTACTGACTTACACTGGGTGCGCGTGAGGCCCTTGGTTGCCTGAACATGGCATCATGCTGATGTGGCTCTGCATGTGTTCCTTACTTCTAGCATGACCCAACTAGATCTATTTCATCAAACATTTTCATGTGATTAAAAAAAATGGTCAAAATATCAGTCAAAGAAGTTGAAGATTCATTGACATTAGATCTAGAATAGATCTAATGTTTACTTCACTCTCTCTCTCTCTCAGAATCGAACTAGATCTAAGTCTAAATTTAGAGCTAAATTTCATGATCAATGTCTTTATCAATTTCAACTTCATTATTAGCTGTATTTAGTGTATTATTTGCGATAATGGGTCTAAAAATTGAAAGGTCATTGAGAAAATGGCCTGCACAGCTAAGGAAAATAAAAAAAAAAATCACCAAACTTTGACGGCCCATAGAAACTGAAGCGAAAGACATAAAAATATCAGCTTTTTTAACAAAACAATCTATATTTCTACTTTTAAAAAAAACCCAGCCAGCTCAAAATAACACCACGCGTCACACAGGAAAACAAGAGCTACACAAGTCATGCTGTGTGTGTGCTGTGGTGGGCGCATTAGTAGCAAGTGGGGCATTTGGTCGCATTAGTAGCTAGTGGGTTAAATGTATATAATCTGTCTTTGTTTACTTACCAAAATCATTCCTTAAGTTCATACATGCCACTTTGAAGTATATATAAATAATGCCTTGATCTTTAAAGGAATCACATCCACCTAGATCCACTCTGGCAGCTACAAAAACTCCACTAGTAAAATTTAAGGTGGAGATACGGAAATTTATTTCAGAATATCAGACCTATAAAATAGAAGAATGTCTATTGTATTAATATAAAAAATAAGGTTTAGTAACTAAATATATTACAATATGCATTTTCTAGTGTGTGAAATGGACAGCTTACATGGATAATCATGAAATCAGAAAGGCTAATTTAGCACATTGCAATGACTTAGTGAGGAGATTTAAGTTGTTTTAGTGAACTTCACTTTTTATATTAGAGATATTTTTAAAAAAATGCTTAAATGTGTAATAATTAGTAAACTTTATCATTAAAATTTTATATTCAATGCTTTGAGTCAGTTTATAGAATAGGCTTGCAACAGTAATAACCAAGCCAGATTGCATTATACAATCATATTTAAATAATGAGCAATGTATTATATTTTTATAAAGTCTTACATACTAGAACAAAAGTTTGGGTTTCCAAAGTATTGCAAAAAAAATTATTCAGTTTCTATATACAAGGTGGCCCAAGAGTAGGTTTACAGGTTTACCACCCCAAACTACAGCCTAGTGTTTTTTTTATATACTATACTACATAAACTACTATTTGTTTATCAATCATACTACTGCTACAAGTGTTGATATTTACTTGCTACACTACTTGCTATTATTTACAACAGATACTAGTATTTGACCTATTGTATCTTTCATCATTTCATGCCTTGTTCTAACTAAATACATTGTAATAAGAATTAAAGTAACACTGTAGAGAAACCTAAAACAAGGCTTTATTAAGCTAGAATGACACATGAACTGATGAAAGATACTAAGACAATAACACATTAAAACACATTCTCACAATGTTACACCAACATAAACAAGTATCAACTATTTTATCACAATGTAGCTATCATAGCTATCATGTTTACCATTAAAACTGATAATTTATACTCTGAGGAATGTTTTTATTGGTATTACTAAGCAAGTAGCTTCCACCATATGAAAGGTAGTTTAATAACTGTAAACTTACTTTTGGGTCACCCTGTATATCAACATCTGTAACAAGTCTTTCTGTAAAGCTTGCTAACCTGCTATTTCTATTATGTTTGGCTTTTATAGTAAAGATTTCAAGATTTGAACACTATACATGTATTTCTACTTAACATTGGTTTAAAGTACCGGTATATATATATAATCCTTACCTGTGCAGTCTTGTGTTGCAATTGGTCTGTAATACCCAGTTTGGCATGAACATGAATAACTTCCTGGTGTGTTAACACACTTTTCATTCTTCAGACTATTGCAGCTACTGGTATTTGTACACTCATCTACATCATCATCACATGTTGGACCAGTCCATCCCTTGTTACAGAGACAAGTTCCATTTGTTTTGTCACAAGTTGAATGAAAGCTGTTACAGTTACACTGTTGGCTACAGTCTTTACCATAGAAGTTGTCACTGCAAGCTGTGGAGATACATATGAATCTTGTCACTAGTAATATTAATTGTGACAATTATTTAATCACTATTCTTCTTCTTCAGTCCGATTTCGAAGCTATACTAAAGAGCCAACAAGAAGCTTTTTAACACAAAACATTTAGTATAAACTTAGTAAAATAAAATAGATATGTTCTTGTACATATATTAATTTTTTAAAATAGCTTTTATATAGGCCCACATTCATGCTAATATGATGCTCAGGGTATTCATTTTTGGATCAGTGGGGAAGGGGGGATCCGGGAGATGGTTTTCTGTGCTGCCTTTAGGCACTCAGTAAACACAGCTCAACTCGAGTTGGGTATCAAACCTCTAGCTCCTTTGCTATGTAGCTAAGCCAAGCTCTAGCTTACTTAGCCTCTTGTTTAAATATCCCACACTGAAATGTATTTAATCAAAATATAAATCATGTTAGTATTTAAATCTTTAATTCAATAATATACTAAATTCAACAGGATAATCACTATAAGTATGCACAGTGACCAGATTGCAATACTTTTGGTATTGAGACCAAATATAGTATCAGTACAACTCCTATGTTCAGCTCAAATGAAATGTTCATGTCAGGTATAAATATATATAGTTCGTCCATCGTGGTTCTATGATGATCACTTTGTCATCCAGGGGGCTGAGGGCTTTGCACAGGGGTTTTATGCTTCCTCATGTGGCTGGTGTGTCCTATGTGAGCCTGGAATGTTCAGCTGCACACTGGGCAGGTTATTCCAGCTGGAGCTAGAGTCATGGACTTTGCTTTTCTTCTCTGGCATTTTTCTTCTGCCAGCGTGGTTCTCTTTTCCTCAGCAACCTGTGTGCCAGTTTTCACAGCGCGACCCCATGATGCTCTGTCATGTGCCTCTGTCTCCCAGGTGGCTGAGTCTATGCTGAACGCCTTCAGTGAAGCTTTGAGGGTGTCCCTGAAGCGCTTTCTTTGACCACCTTGCCAGCGCTTTCCTTTGCTTAGTTGGCCATACAAGAGTCGTTTAGGGATGCAGTGATCTTCCATTCTGCAGACATGTCCTGCCCATCGTATCATTTTCATTTTGTTAGAAAGAGGACCTTTACTTAAAAGAAAAGCTGCAACTCACATATATATATATTACCCATGGGTCTTTATTTGTGTTATCACTGATTTTATCACTGATATAGTGTATTAGAAACAATGAAACAAAATAATAATGTTATAAATGAAGCAAATGTGTGAATGTTATGTTTTGCGTATGCGTGACCTTTCGGTAGTGTCTAGTGTGTAATAAACACACAATATCATGAATGGCTTTTAAATGTAGACGAATAAGTTGCTGCATTAGGGAACAAATTTTTGTAAAAACTTTTGAAACACAAATTTGAAGGTTAATTTTATTAATGAAATGAATGGACTATATTTTGTATGCTCATGTGTTATAGTTAAAAAAAAATATTTGCGAAGAGCAGATCTATCATCTTAGAATAAGATCTAGGCTTAGAGAGATTTTCTGTTCCGCGCATGTGTGACCTGTGTCTTGTCTCATGTAAACATGGCTATATGATCTAGATCCATGACATAGTAATACTTTCATAGAGTTGGGCAACTTTTTTTTTGAGGGTCTTAAGTTTGTTTTAGAGTTACTTTACATGTTACTTTTCCAGTTAGTATCCAAGGAACATTTATGCCAAGTTTTTATCAAAATTGGTCTAACGGTTTTGATTTCTATTTGGGACATACATATATACATACGCCTTACTTTCTGCTTCATATTATAGATAGGCTATATAAGTAGTTATATTATAATAATTTATTCATTGTTATTAAAATTTTAAGGACGTGACAACTGTCTATAAATATTATTCTAAAATAAAGAAAATACTTTAAGAGACTATATGATACACTTACACTGGCAAATAATTCCATTGGCAGCCAAAGATTTACCAGGAGGGCAGGAACATATAACACTTGTATTGTCAGGTGTTTCACTGCACAGATCACTACAGGAACTAGAGCTGCACAAGTCTACATCTGATACAAATAATACAATTTCTATATAAAGACATCACTAAATATGAAATGAAAAAAAGAAATATATTAGAAACAAAAATAGTAAAACATTATTTAAACCTAAGCCTCAATCATTTTGCAGAAAATATAAAAAAAAAAAAAAACCTCTACAGGTTCTCAAATCACTGTTTAAAGCTTGTCCTTTAGGACAGAAACAAGTTTCATTGCCATTCACATTAATACACTCTTACTGACAAAGTGAACTGTTGGTGCACACACTGGTCACTGTGAACAAAAAAAGATTACCATCAGAATGAAACTCAAATTTTAAAATGACCTATCAATAAAGATGAATGGACAAGATATCCATTTTTAAATTTGAGGTAATTATGATAAAAACCAAGAAAAAGTTCCCTTTAGAGATCTAATATCATAAAGATTAGAATATGTAGAGCTCATGGATTATCTGTGGTTGACAGTTAATGAAGTGGCCTGATCAGCACAATGATTCTTTTCTTCTCTTTCCCTAACATATCATGCACATCCTTTAGAACTCAAACTCAGTACAGTCTAAAAACCTGATTTAATGTATTTCTAAAGCAAGACTCATATTACAGATAAAAGCAGTGTTTTAGCTATTATCCATCGCATTTCCAAATCAATTACAATAATTAATAACATTCTTCATTTTGTAATTGCATATAAATGTTTAAAGGAATCAGTACTATTTCTTTTTTCAACTTCACTGCTACTAAGGAGCCAACATCTCATTCAAAGTCTCAACTATTATCTGATAAAAGCCAGGAAAATCGATTGTTTTTCACAAATAAGATAATCTTACCATCACATGTATATCCATCTCTGTTGAGGACATAGCCAGGTGTGCATGAACACCTGTAGTTGCCCAATGTGTTGATACATACACTTGTACATCTGTCTATTTGTCGAGCACATTCATTGATATCTGAGTACCAAAATACTGAAACACTAGATTAGATGCATGTTATCTTTTAGAGGATCTACTAACATAGATCATTATTAGAAAAAAAAAGTTACATTTTTCAAAACTAAACTAAACTTAACTAGTGAGTGTGCTGAACCACACTTCTTATAAATTACCAATCAAATTAAAACAAAGGCTATAAAACAAAAGGTATTTCCTACCATCACATGTGTTAGTTGATGCATTATAAGCAAATCCTTTATAACAGCCACAGCTGTAGCTACCAACAGAGTTCTGACATGTCTGCTGACAAGTGTTTAACCTTGGATCCAAACATTCATTGACATCTAAAGAGTTCAAGCAACATTTATGACATATCACACATAAAGTTACGGTACACTAAATAAATAAATAAAGGAACAATATGTTAATTAATTAATACAATTTGTTGAATGAACATTTAGGAAAAGTTTTCAAACATTCATAATAAGAGTTAACTACAATTATTTTATTTTTTTTATGAAATGACATTGAACTATCTGTGGTATCTTACAACTAGATAAAAATTTGTTTTGATAAATTTCTCTTAATACTTTTTTTTTAGAAACAGTTCTTGTAAGAAAAAGTTCATATCAATTATTTTGTTTACTGACCTTCACACAATGTGCCATTAAGTCTGTAACCAGATTTGCAAACACATGAATCAGGACCTATACGACTCACACAATCCTGTCTGTCATTACACTGTAATTCCCCATTGGTACACTGGTTCACATCCACATCACAGAAAACTCCTAGGGTTGGGAAATAAGATGGAATAATTAGATCTAGTTCTTGGTAGATTTATTTAGTCGCATTTTAAGTGTTTTCTTGTGAGAAAAAAGTATTATTTATATGTTCATTAAATCTGATTTTACATTCATAACAATAAATAAAGGATAATAAAAAATACAATGAATCTTACATCACAATGTCATTGATTTGTTTTACAAGTTTTGGATGTTCCTTCAGATTTGAATATAATTACATCCTAGCCTAAACTCTTACAGAAATAAATAAGAATTTCTATCCAGAGCACAGAGTTAACATAGCATTATAATCTTGTATATACCTATATATCCAGGTCTACAAATACATCCTCTAACATTATCACATCTTAATGCTCCAGTAGAACAAGAACAAGATCTTGAACAATTGACTCCCCAAGTTGTGCTACTACAGTCTGTAAGCAGGAAACATTGGAATCAATGTCTTGAAACATTAAACACAACAAATGTATTTTATTTAAACAAGAAAATATATTTATATTACTTAAAAAAAAAAAAAAAAACAAGCTTATATTAAGCATAGGTTTATCAATTAGTTTGGGTCAGTCATGTAATTAAAATCGTAATAGATCTAGACTAACAATAAAAAAGCATTTATAAAAAAAAAAGGAAAGGAGGGGAAGAGGGAACTCATGGCTCAAGCCAACATGATAACCATTCTGCTAGTGGAGAGCTTATGAACACAAAAAATGTATAGTTATCTGTTGTTTCTATAGTCTCGACCTATTTTTCATGTTTGTGTTCACTCAGACAATGACCTACAAAGTAGACTAATTCAGCTTATAACACCCCTTCAGCCAATTACAATTTATTTCCCTTGTTTGAGATACAAAACAAAATAATTAATTACCCATAGTTAATTAACTAATCGGTTAATTTTTTAAATTGATTCTTGTGTTGTCAGGTAAAAGAAATAAGCTTGATCCGAGATTGGGTATGGGAGAAATAACTGTTTACCAGAAAGACAGACAGAATGAGTTGATATAAGCTTTGTAAAAAAAATCAATATAACATAACAAGAAATGAAACATTTCTATTTAAAAAATCTCACAGATCACCAAAAAAAGCATTTGAAAGCATTTCCATAAGAGTTTTTAACCATTGTTTTATAAATAGTATTTAAGATTTGTTATACTATTGCAGTTGCGTCCATCATTGTCCAAACTTGACCCAGGGGGACATGAACAGCTGTATCCTGGTACTCTGTTAACACATCCAGACTTGAAGCTGCACAAGTTCTTTGTTGATACTTCACATTCATTGATGTCTGTAACCAAATTGTGACAGTGAATGTTAATCTCATTTTAAAACTTCCTATCCTAGAAAAGATTCCAGTTATACACTAATGACATAATTAAGATAAACCTTACCTTCACATGTGTCTTTGCCAACTAGATTGTAACCATCAGCACAAAAACAATATGAAGTGTTCTGTTGAAAGTCTACTGTGCATCCTTGAGAGCAGTTCAGTTTCTCAAAATCACTGCATACATCTTTCACTGAAAGTGTCAAAAAAATTCATTAGCTTTTTATTTGAACATTATAATACTTAAAGTAACTATTAAAAAAATAAAAGAAAAAAATGCAAGGCCAATGACACTAGCTCCAGCTTGAATAACCTGCCCAGTGTGCAGCCGAACATGAGGAGGCAAAAAAAAAACCCAGTGCAAAGCCCTCAGCCCCCCCCCCCCCCCAACCTGGATGACAAAAGTGGTCATCATCAAACCACAATGGACGAACTATATAAACAGAGAGAGAGAGAGAGAGAGAAAAAGAAAGTTGGAGTAGAGAAAGAGAGAGTCAGGGATAGATATACTTAATAATTACCTAGTAGACATGTTAGCCTATCATCATTTAATCTATACCCGTAGTTACAATTACAGTTGTATTTTCCAGGCACATCAACACAGATTTGTTGACATTGATGGTCCCCATTAGCACATTCATTGATATCTGAGGAGATTGTAACAGAGCAACTTGAGTTTTTTTTTTGGATTCAATGATTTCTAAAACATTTTATTAGCTCTAGAATTAATGTCTAAATTGATAATGAAGTTTATCAAGAAAATAAATCTGTGTCATGAGTGTCAATTATTTGATGTGAAACATACTAATGCAGTCCCCTTTATCATTTCTTGCATATCCAGGCTTACAGTTGCAGACATGACTACCAAAGTTATTGACACAATCTTCAATAAGTGGGTTGCAGTTGTTTAGGGCAGGATCAACACATTCATTTATATCTAAAACAAAATAGAATAGAAACAAATATAGCATTTTTAGGCAGTAGTGATAAATGTATACGTTGTTATATTTTTATAGTATTTGAGGAGATGAGACGTTGTTCCAGGAATGAGGAAAGAATTTTCTGTTGGACATAACTTTATAAGTTTCAGATGTTCCATCAGGCATTAAGATTATTATGTCTTAGTCCAAACCTCCTGCAGGATGGCGACAAGCAAATTTCGCACCTATGGCCATCAAAACGACAATCCTAAACACATGCTATATACCAAGGCAGCCATCATCCTGGCTGATTATGTTAAGTGAAAGTAATCTCTTTAGATATACCTAAAGAATAGGGGTTAAAAAATGCTCTATTTTCTTTTGATTAATTTTCTGGATAGTAGTGACATGGGATAATGAGCTCAAGACAAGAATTTTTATGATTTAGGCATGTTATAATTTAAATTTCATGAAAATATTAATATCTATCATAATAATACTTTTATTTTAATTTGGATTTTAAAATATTAACTACATATTGTCTAGATCTACTTCATTTTTAAATTCCATAATCAAAAATTAAATTAAAATTTAGTTTTCTAAACATTAATTTGTTTTAAATAAAAATGGCATGCATTCACTTCTCTATCAAACAAAACATTTTCTGACAACAAACAAAAAAGTAATTGAAGTTTAATTATAACAGGGTAGTGAAATACTAATGAACAAAATGGATAATTTCAGCAAAATGTGAAAAATAATTACAAAGAGAAAGAGTTAAAGGAAGTATCAACAAATCTGTTTAAAGTAATAATTCATACAGCCCTAAATGACTTTAAAAAAAAAGGAAAAAAAAGCTTAAAAGACAACATCATTATTAATGTAGTATTAGTAGTCAAAAGTACTGACCTTGACAAGTTCCATTTCTAACATATCCAATAGGGCAAACACAGGAATAGCTTCCCAAAGCATTAACACAAACATCACCAATCAAACAGTTGTCTGTCCTTAGTGTACACTCATCAATATCATTGTTGCAGTTGACTCCCTCCCAGCCTATGTCACATACACAGCCTCTGACAGGATCACATGTCCCGTGCCCACTACACTGATAGGATTGATTGCAGTTGACACCATAGAAGGACTTCTCACAAGCTGAAATGTGTAGACCTTTCTTATTAAGTAAAAAGCTTGACAGAAAAAAAAAAGCAATTTATTATCCTTGGATTTCAATGGAGTTAGCATGTAAATTACTATTCATTAATATTTTGTTTGGTTAAAACCACACAGTTACTTTGAACATTTCCAGAAAACAGTGCTTGCAAACATCATCATAAATGTGTATTTTTATAGCTATTATAAATTTTACATTTTAAACACAGCATTTATCATGGGATGATAGCATTAATAAATGACTTTTATAAGACATTAGAGAACACTTATTGCAAATGTAAATAATTCTTCAAATTGAATTTTAAAAGCTTTTTTTTTTCTTTCCCAATAAAATGAAGAAAAAAAACAAACTTCAGAACAAATGGAAAGAGTGTTTTTATTTTTGCCAATATATTTTAATATTAATGTACTAAAATAAATGCCAACCTGTACAAGAAGTTCTATCTGCTTCTAGTTTAAAACCAGCATAACATGAACAAGTAAATCTGCCATAAGTGTCTGTACAAATTTGACTACAGGGCTTCTTGGCAAGACTGCATTCATCTATATCTGAAGAGGAAGAGAGCTTTTTATTTTGTAATTGCAGTAAAGAATTCCAAATAATTTATTATCAATTTTGCAACATATAATATTGATCTTAAAAATATTCCTAAATTATTTTATGATGCTTACAAAAAGATAATATAAAGAAAAAGATGTATAAACCCTACATAAAACAAATTAAGAAATCAGAAATTACACTTAGTCTAATATATAAGAAAAGATCATATAAGAAATACATTTCTGATTGTTTTGTCATCTAATTTTGTATAATGCAAGAAAACTTATAATTGTATTTTATATTTACTTGTGCATGTTTTGTTATCTCCCTGAAGTGCAAACCCCACTTGACAATCACACCTTACTGTACCATTGTTAACAAAACATAGCTGGGAACAATTCAGGGCTTGGCACAGCTCTACATTACTTGAATCTGTAAGTTATTTTAGGTTGAGCAATATTAACAAGGAACTACAAGTATTATTCAATAATATATATATATATATATATATAATGAATGTTTTTAATATGAAAGAATAAAATTACATTTGCAGTTAAATTTTGTTTTCTCTCTTTATCTTAGAAAGAATGCTTAGAATTATCGTAATAATGAAATGCTGAGCATTTTGTTAGTGGTGTGAAAATATGCACAAACATGTACATGCATGTTATAATATAAGACAAGTTAAGTTTGCCAAGTTTTTGAAGATCACAATAGATGTGAGCAACTCAAAATACAATATATTAGGGCCTTGAAGTTTTCAAAATTAGTACAAATCAATAAGCATCAAAAGAAAAAATATTTTATCTTCAGCTTACTTTTTTCACAAACTCCACTTTGGAGAGTATATCCATTGAAACAATTACAAGAGTAACTTCCAATTGCATTGACACAAGTTTGTGAGCAGTCATCTATGTTCTCTTCACATTCATTGATATCTAGCACAGAAAAAAATCAAACAGCCAAAATATGGGGTCCAAATAGATCTAGTTTACAATTTTACCACTATTAATTCATAGAAATAGAAAACAATACAAATGTTACCATCACAAATGCTTGTGTTGAGTGTATTCAATCTGAAACCAATGTTACAGCTACAAATGTAGGATCCAACAGTGTTTTCACATCCTTGTGGACATGTCAAATTATCTTTACATTCATTGATGTCTAAGAAACAGAATGTCAGAAATAGTAAAAACAATCATCATTTTCTTTCTATGAAAATTTTAAAAGCCCATAAATTTAATTACATGTTAGTTTGATTAATACAAATATTTGTCTTATAAACTTCCAGATTGTCAGAGTAGACCATCCATGTTTTTTTTTTTAAAGATAACTACAAGGTACAAAAATTAGTTTATGTTTTAAAAATCATGTAAATGAATTAATTTTATATTTTAAGTTGATCACCGTCAAATTTCATTAGTGTGTTTGAGAGACTTAAAACCTCTCTTCCAAAAGCACTGGACATTTCCTGCAGTTGTGCACAGTGATAATAATAATCTTTATTATCCATAAGGAATTTTGTCTTACAAATTGAGCATTACACACAAAAAATTATAACTATAAAAAACAAAATATACATTTTGTGAAATATTTTTATCAGATAGTTGAAATGTATTTAATGATTTGAATGCAAGGAGTTTTTGTGTCTGTTTGTCTTTGTAATGAGTGTCTCGTGATGGTAAAATGACAAAATCCTGACTCTAGGGTGCTTTTTATTTCTAAAATGTTTTTTCTTTCTTATGAATGTTTTTCACAAACAGATGCCCAAGTGTTGTTTTTTTTTACCATTAACTTTACTAGCAGCATGCACATATATCAACATACAGGTAAAGAACATGTGGCTTCACAGACTTGTCATGTTTTAAGTTGATAACATGTACTATTTAATCATTTAACACACGACATTTAACAAACAAAATTATAACTTAATATTATTGTTTCAAATGTCTAATAAGGGTAACAGATTACATTTTTCTATACAAATGAATACGAGAATCTGGGATTCAACATAATTAATTTCTACTAATGAACTTACAAAAAAAAAAAAAAGTCACGTTGGTGTATCAGCTAACTGACAGTACCAACCCGCCACTCCCTCACTCTCGCGTTCTTCATTTCTAGACTAAATCTAATTGCTTTTAAGAACCAATCAACGTATAGATCTAGACACAATGTGTTCCCCCACCTTTTCTGTTCCTCCCCCCCCCCAACCATGACCTCCGTGACCCAACAGGACGGCTTAGCGTGACATCCGTGACAGCTCGTAAGCTAGTCAAGAGAGGGAAGAAAAAAAAAGGATACGAAATGCGTAACGCGACGGGTTAAATGCGTATTTGCGTACTGACGGTCATTTTTGGGAGATTTTGCGTAACGAATAAGCATTTTGCGTAACGGTAGGCAGGTCTGCTCACAGCTTAAATAGAATAAAATCTGCTAAATTTTAGAAACAATATAAAAAAATCCCAATCAATAGAGTAAAAAAAAGTTTGTAGTACTCCTTTTCAGACCTTGTGATCTATAGAGCAGATGATGTAAGTATCATCTAATTCTATGGCCAACAGTTAACAAGGGTGTCAGGTGGCCAGCACAACAACCAACCAACCACATTTACTTTTCCCAATTAATGTCAAGTAGGCCTACCCATATGATTAGGGTTGGGTGGATTCAGAGGTGTCCTAAAAATCCAGTTCAGAAGTAAGTTCAAACACCAGCCTTTACTGAGATTTGAACCCAAAACCTCTTGGTTCAGAAGCCAAGCACATTAAAACTCAGCTACCACACTGCTCAATTATAAAATGTCTAATAGATCTAATGAAAATTGCAATTTAAAAATTAATCTGCTATCATATTATCTAGACCTAGATCTTGGAGTATCCTGTCTAGTCTCTACTCTAGATTTTTTTTTACTAGATCTAGAATCATTTAGATTACATTTCTACAACTAGACCAGACTTGAGACTAGTAATATTGTAATATTTAATTATGAGTATGAGGCTAGTAGTAGTACAACTACTCACGCACTCACGGTACTAGTACTGGTAAGTAGTACTACTAGACTACTAGTTACTAGATCTACTTAATACTTAGACTTAGTATTTAGTTTATTTAGACCAGATGACTATAGAGTCTAGTAATAGTAATAGATCAGATGATCTAACTACATCTACCAGATTCATTTAAAATTTATTACCGAAATCGTCAGTAATTCGTCAGTTAATTGCCGTCAGTGGCGTCTGTTAGAATCTGTTTACTAATCTCAATTGCAAGAGAATCAACAGAATCATCTAGACTTGATATGGGAATTTGAAATCTATCAATTTTCCCTGAATTTCTATGACAAAACATTGAGTGTTGCCATTTCTTTTATTTTTAGATCTAAATATTAATGTCACTGTTTTTGTTTACAATGAATCATGAAAGGAATCTACCTAGGAGTAGGAGACTAGGTCTATTCGTAATTTCAAAACAAATGAGTTGACTGTATGTAAGCTTAAAAAGTTTTTTCTTTTTAAAAGCCACGAAATTAAACTAAATTATCAGTTACCAAGGATATTTTTCAATACATCAATAGGTTTTATTTAATTTAAAGATTAAACGTATTTTAATATCCCGAATTTCATTTTCTTTGTCAGTTTTCTGTAGATCTATTCTTCTTACATAGATTCTAGATGTATGGCGCAACTAGATCTAAATCCTCCACACCCCCATTTTTTTTTCCGCGGAAACGCTTCAAAGACCAGGTTAGGCGTCAACTTTCCTTGGCTGACAGAAGAGAGCACCTGGTTGCATGCGGCCTCAGAACGAGACAGCTGGAGGTCACTTACGAAGGCAGCGGGATACACATTTTAAAACCAAAAGAAAATCTGCTGTCGAGGACAAACGCAGACGGCGAAAAGAAAATCTAAATCGACCATCTGCGGACAATGGTTATGCTTTGCCTGGATGTGGCAAAATATGGGAAATACTGCATTCCTCACTGATCTTCGGACTCTAAGACTAGCCTTATTATTATTAGCAGGATGTCCAAAGAGTGGCCTTTTTTCCTTGTGCAGCCAGCTTTGCTTTGGACGACCCTTTTTTCAGTGCCTCTCGACTTTCGACCCATAAAAAATGTTTTGGATCTACCTTTGAGCTGCTGAATGTAAAGAAAGGATCCTGTTTTGAAAATTTCGATTTCACCAATGCCCATTGTCCTTTTCTTTTTAAAGCTATATTATAGGCAGCATTACTTAGGGAATTAAGGTGCCCTTACTACCAAGGCATCAGCATGCCTACTTTTCAATGTTTACCTGCAAGTGTTTTATATTGTTACGAATCTCGCTATCCAGGCTTTCTTCAAACTGCACCACACGACACAACGAACTTAAAGAACCTCACAACTCAGGGCTCCAAAGTAACAGTAGCAATTTAATTTCAAATACAATACAAAACTCTACAGTTGGCAACAATATTACACAAACTGTCCAAAAACCTAGCCTTGCTCCGCCTGAATTCACACACCGTACTGTTTCTAACTTCGCCTCGTACTGGTCACATTGCGAGGTAACGTGAAGTCCAGTCTTTCTGACACACTCGCTCTTATATACTGTCTCTACTGGCCTTCTAGAATCGGATGGAACGTTCTTGACCACTCAGAATGATCACAATCGCCGTGACTTGCGTGCGTAATATTTACACACAGGTCGTTGCCGAACTAGCATGTACTGTCACTGGTCACAGTTGACCGCTCGTCCTGCGCTGGACTGGGGCGATTTGCGTCGGCTGACTACACACACACCACTACCCCCATCTGTTCCACCACCAGGTTTATAACAATATGCTTGTGAGTCTTGGACACTGACTGCAGAGCTAGAGAGGAGGATCCTAGCAATGGAATTGAGCTGCTACAGAAGGATCCTAGGTATCACATTTAAAACCGCATCACAAAGTTATTAGAGGCAGGGCTACTGCAGCGATTAGACCCCATGATGACCTGCTATCATAAAAAAACTTGAGCTAAAAATCTATGGCTATATTACAAAGTCTTCGAGGCTCGCTAAGACCTTCCTTCAGGGAAAATTACCAGGAAAAAGAAGAAGAGGCAGAAAGAAAGTGATGGAAAGATAAAGTACATAAAAGAATAGATGGGCCTGCCATTGAAAGAGGTTCTAACTAAGGTAAAAGACTAGTGGAAAGGAGAAAGATGGTGAACAAATCTTGCATGGTGCCCCAATGGTCCAACAGACTAAGGGATAGGTAAAGAGGTTTTTCAGCAGCAGGTATCAAAACTCTCATGTTTCAAATTGACTTAAATCTCTTTACATGTTTTACAACTAAGAAATGAAAATGAAGATTTATCATTCCTTTTTGTAAAAAAATCACAAAAATTACTTGATATTTGTCTGCATTTAAAGATTCCTTGCTTTGTGGTTCAAATATTTAATTAGTGAAATGAAACATTACTTTCTCATTATGATGTAGGTATGAAATTTCAAAACATAACTCCACTCAGGTCTAAGAGCTATTTGATCTTGATTATTCACACTGCACTGTCAACATAACCTACCCTGACATTCATTAACTATTAATCAGATATTAATTTCTTAACCTGAAGAGAAGCATGTTATTATTTTTTTTAAAGCTAAATGATCAAGTTTTTTTTTTATCTCAAGATTAGCTTTAATAAAGTCAGTCTGAGGGAACTTAAATTGTGCTTAAGCAGGTATGATTGGCACTTTCATAATGGTGGATTATTTCAAGTCTTGTCATCTATTTAAGAAAAATGAAACAACATAATGAGTTAAATATTTTGTATTTTATTCTCTATACCCATAACTGTTACATATGATCACTTACAATACATCAAACACACATTAAGATAAATAGACCACACAGTCCATGTTTTCTATGCTACTAACATTTGAGAAACAAATGACATCCCTATTTTGAAAGTCATTGTTAGTCCCATTTCATTCAGAGATTAAATACACATGGACTCTGCACCAGGTGTTTTTAGCAATGAACTTATAAACATGTTTCTTGAATCTTAGCCACACTAAAATCAAATTAAGCATTATGCTCAGTCATTAAATAAAACATTATGTAGCACTGTCAGATGTTGATTACAATTAAGAACATACACAATAAAAAAAAAAGAGCAAAGTAAAAATGAAATGCTCTAAATGTGGTAAGTTTTAAAAATCTTCTATTATGACTGGGATACTTTTTAGATTTCTAGCACTCCATAAAACACTCTAAGTGCAATGTGGAGTACATTGGAAGTCAATGAAGGATGAGAAATTTTTACCAACAGCATAGAACCAATGTCTTGCATACCCCACCAACAAGAGACAATGTTGATATAGATATCACAAAACAACATCAACATGTTAAGACAAACACTAACACACAAATATTATGTGAGTACATGACATCAATAAAGTAGTACAAATATTTTGAACTTTCAAAGACTAGGTGATCATTCACTTTTGATTTCATTTTTCAAAACAGACAAGTTCAATTTTTTTTTGTGGCAAAAACAAAATGGTTAAATGTCTCCACCAGATAAAAAAAAATCAATTGATAAACCTTCAACAGCCTAAAAAATATAATTAATTAATGAAACTGTACATAAGTAAGTTTTGAAGTACTAATACAATACTTTAGGGGGACCATCACCAGTTGAAACAAATATCAAACCCATTAAATCTTACATTCTGATTAGTATAAGCAAATAGTATTTGAAAGAGATTAATAGAACTGCTCTAAAAAAGTAAAGTTATTGACACAGTGCAGCATAGAAATCAAGAACCAAAGACTAAATCAAAAGCAGACAATGGATTGATGCACTAAACTAGCAGTTAACAGCTTGTTTATCAATGTTTTTGATTTATTTTAAAATTTTAGCTTTAATTCCAAAACTCTGCCTTAAAAGTTTAATTGTGTCTACCATGCTAATATCATTTCCTCTGAGTGTCTATAAATCTTTGCAGAAGTAACATCAAATGGGTTTGAGTATAAATATAACTATTACCAAGGAAAAAAATTCTGATCAACAGATTTAACTTGTGCTAATTTAAAATAAAAATTGGTTCGAATACATAAAAATCACACAAAAAATGATTAAGTTGTAATTTCATATTAGTTCTTAGTACATGTATGTAAATACATAAGTAAGAACTAAAAAAATGTGGGTTGAAATCTACGTATGTATGCACTAGAACTTTATACCCTGAACATGTAGAAAATAAAAACAAAAACAACTCATAACATAACAAAAAGATTGTATGTCATAAATATAAATATCTGATAACCTCTTAAAATGTAATCAATTCATCTGAGGTGAAACAACAGTCAACAATCTTTAATTGAAATGATTTTCAGTTTCTGTGTCAAATTAAAATTATGTGATGCATTCAAAAGTTGCTAACATAAATAATTCTATTCAATATAACTGTAACTATATTTACAAAAAATACAATTTTTTTCATATAGGTTTTTAAATTTAAAATTATTTTTATATCATGACATTTTTATTTTGATTCATCAGAAATTAGCTAAAATGTGCTACTGATTTCAACTACCAGTGTTTGTATGTAAAATGCCACTAAATATTTTGATTGCACCAAATAGTAACACTTTGGAAAACAAACATTTGACTAAACAATTGAATTAACAAATAAACATTGTAATATGGCATAAAAAGTTGGTGTCGAGAGATTTTAAACAAGCCTTAACAAGATTTTAAAATAAAGAAATGCAATACATGAATGAGAGTCTAGAAGTCAATCTAAGGAAGTCATAGTTTTCAAACACATTACATAAAACTAGTAACAATTTGGACAATGTTACCATCTAACAAGTTTTTTTTTGTTTTTTTAAATAAGATTTAATAATGACATGAGAAAGGGACCAGCAACATGGAAAGTTGTCTGGAACTCCATGTAGTCAAAAATGCTATAAAAAAACTAACCATATTATCCATATGAACATTTTAAAATTGTGCATAAAATGGCTAGTTTGCCAGGGTCACTAACACTAATGGTACGTTCACTAGATGAAATAAAGCCAGCTTTAGAATTGAAGAAGGAAATGGTGGAACATAACAGGAATGTTGAATCATCACAACCAAGTGAGCAAACAATCATTTGGTAGCTAATTAAGTTTTGAGAATCATTGCAAAAAGAAAGTTGGCAGGCGTGTGCTTTGTAAATGACCTGGCATTATAACATCAAATCATTCATAAAATTAAAAAACAAAATATACTTATTAAATGATAATAATGCTGATAAATATTTTATTCAAAAGCAAACTTTCGACAAATATTGAACAAATTAATGAATTAAAAATTTTGATATCACATATTGAAATAAAAAGGTCAAATAGCCTTTGCTATCCAAAAAAAATCCAACATAGTAATCTTTTTTTCTTTTTTAGAATGACAAAAGCATTTTATAATTTTATTTTGAAATTTTATGAGCTCAAAATCACTTAGTTATTGTAATACAACTTACAACTAATAACATGTAATATGGCTGCCTGGTCGTGCGGTTTGCATGCTGGACTGTCGTTTGGATTTATCGATGGTCCCGGGTTCAAACCCTGCCCGCTCCCATCCCCCGTCGTCCTGCGGGAGATTTGGACTAGGAAGTAAACTATCTTCAACTCTGAAAGAACATCCGAAATATGTAAAACATTTTTTTTTACATGAGGTGGGTCTAAGGTTAATTATGTGTTTATGAGATTTAGTTGGTATCAGATTCAACTTGTAAACAAGTTTAAACCCTGACTGTAATGGCAGAATATTATGATATGAACAACTAATAACAAAGAAAAAAAAAGATTAATTTACACAATTTAGTCAGCCTTGAACTTGAGGCTATGCTTTATTCGTCTTGGGAGGTGTCAAATAGTCTTTATCATCTAAATCATCTGGGTCAACCTCATGATCACTTTCCTCAGTACTAAGTCTATCAAAGCCTTTATGAGAATTCCAAGTAAAGCCTTTAAGGTTAAAAACCTTTCCCTTCTTTCCATGTCCATAACATTTAAATTTTCCTAATGAAAAAAAAAAAAGAAAGAACAAATATTAAATTGTAGAAAACATCCAAATTTTAACAAAAAGAATTTAAAAAATTAAATGCATGTTATGTTGTAAAGGTTTTTAAATGACCTGAATATATTATAAACCGCCCAATAATTTTTATTTCATTTTATAGTATTGATCATTAAACTAGAGGAAAGGATTAAAAATTCTGTAATTTAATAATATAAAAAATGTTTTAAATTTCATTCAATCTAGCTAAAAACTAAAACTAAAAAAAAATTTATAACACCAGACTGATGTGCCCTGACTAGAAGTAGCAACAAGATGACTGGTACCACAAGTAAGATGCCAATTGATGACAGAGGGAGAGACATCACTGCTATCTTTGATAGCCTCAGACAACTCTGTGGTATTGGTTTCACTCTGGTCCAATGGATTGCTGACAGTAACTGGCTCTGAGTACTTTCCTCAACTGTGGCATAAAATTGAATAAAGTTAAGGCATTTTAGCTTTTCCTAAGATGTCTACACAAATTACTTTTCACCTTATGAAACTAGGAAATTTCTTGAAAAATCTACACAGCTATTTGTAAACTTCAGTTGAGCCGAAGCAAAGTCTAAGTTATTTTACTTCTACCATTTTCTTTGCTCTAATAAAGAGTAAGCTAGTAGTTCACAATGACCACTCAACACAATAAATTCAATTATTGAAAAGATTTTCTTTCTGTATTACAATCATCGCTTGCACTTCTAATCGGATTCAATTTGCTTTTACATGTCTCTAAGGAAAGTGATAAAATTATAGACAATAAAAGAGTCCAGGACGTTTCATTCAGAGAGTAGTACAGATCACAAGTACATATTTAGATTAATACTGATGCAAACTTTTTAACAGCCAATTATAAACTAATAACAGACTTTACAAATGAACATTCACATCAACATTCATTACCAGGTGAATGTGAAAGCAATCTTCCTTATTTACCTTTGTTATGCTGTGAACTTGACTGTACTGTAACAGGTCTGCTAAACTTCCAAACACTTTCAGGGTCCAATTCCCCTACATAGATGCTATGTGTTACTGGATCTGCTGCTACATAATGTGGGTTTCGCATGTTCTGAAAGATTGTGGAGATTTTAATGTAGTTTCCCACGAGGTCAATACATTCAAAACATTTTTACTTTGTAAAAGTTGAATAAGAATAAATAAATAAAACATAACTTTGATAAATTATGTTACAATGAGAGAGATTAGCTATTTGTAGTTAAACTAAGCTGAGTTTTGTTGTCACATGAAATAGAACTTTACATCTGGTACATTCCACATTTCCAACAAATCTCCAGTATTTATGTCTGATGTGAAACCCTGGACAGTTGTATCAATGGGGCCATCAAAAGCAGGACCATTCACAGCATACAGTAAACCTCCTATAGAACAAAAAATGAGCTGTTTGATAATGCAGCAAACTACTGACCAAAATCTACAATAAAATATTAATGGTGATATTGTCACATTTTTCTTTGTTTACAAAATAATGAAGTCTCATCTTCTATTAGCTATGTACCAGTAGAAACATAGTTTGAACTTTATAAAATGCTGATAAGGGGAAAAACCAACCAAGCTAAGCACATTTATGTAACCTAATTTATTTAGCTTAAAATCTTTATTTTGTTTAATATTTTTTTTAAGTTCTGGATGTTCCTTCAGAACTAAACATAACTATGTTCTAACCCAAACCTCCTGCAGGATGACAGGGGATGGCAGTGTTCAAACTCAAAACAATCCTGATGAGTTCGAAGGGCATACCACAAAATGTGGCTATTGAATACAATTCATATGGTATCTGGTTTTATAGTTTTAAATTGTTATCATGAAACATGACTTGAAAATCATGCACATCAAACTAATAATCAGATATATATTTAGGAAGTTACCTGCACCAAACTGAACATTCCTTTTCCCAAAGGACATCAAAAAAGTTCCATCTTTGGAAAATTTCAGAACTCTGCTATTACAGTACCTGTTTTACAAAAAGTAGGCTTGTAATAAAACAATCAAGATTTGATTATTTTTACATAATTCAAAATTCAAATTTAAAATATATTTTTTAATGCCTAATCAGTATCAATGGACTCATTTATTTAAAGCAATATTTGCTGACACAATATATAATTACAATTAATTGCAAAGCCTAGTATTACCCATCAGATACAAAAAACTCTCCAGACATAAGAACAGCTACATCAGTAGGTTTACAAAAAAGATTTGTATCTTCACCATGTTGGAACTTCTGTCCTGGTGTCATTTTTGGTACAGTCTGACCTGGTGGTATTTTAAAAACCTAAAGAGAAACAAAATTATATTAATTTGTAGACCAAAAGAAAGTACAGTAGTGAAGGAAATCAATCTTACATAACTAAAACAAATTAATTATTTTGTTACATTTTTTTCATCTGATATCAAGTGCTATAATATTCAGTGTTAGAATTCTTGTGTTTTTTTTTAAAGCTTTTATGTTGTCAATAAGATCAATTCAATTTGTTTAACACATGTTGAGAAGAACAACAAAGAAATGTTTTACCTGATGCATTGCTACATCTGTTAACCAAATATTTCCTTGATGGTCCGCTGTAATACCATGAGGCATAAAATACCTGAAAATAATACAAGTTGGGTTGCAGTCATCATTCAGGTTATTGAAACAAAGTTTACAATATTTAAAAAAAAAGGCAAATTTTCAAATCTGTGATGTTTCTTTAATATCTGATTAGTCTCATACATATTATAACATATTCCCCTTATTAATTATTTGTTTTAACTCTCTCTTAATCAAGGATATTAATAAACAGGTAAACCTTGGAAATCTTTTTGATAACTTTCATAGCAAAGTTTATGAAACAATATTAGGAATCAGCCTGCCATCTTTGTAAGCTAATGTTTTTTATGGAAGATAATACAATTACATTCTCTGGTATTACTCATTGGTTTGGTGTGCAAATTATTTTATTGAAAAAAAAGTGATTACACTTCACATATCCTTTCATTTTAATCAATAAATGAATTTAAATCTTGTACATTTTTTTATACAATGCTATCTACTCATTATATCCCTTCTCAATGATCTATATTAATTTCAAAAAGAAAGAAGGACATGGTGCACTAGGGATTTATATTTGGATAATGTTTGTGACTAATGAATGAGTTTCATCCTAAGCTGCATCCTTTAATGTACATGTCTTAATACTAAATTGTGGGATGTGTGGCCCTATGGCATAAACCCCTTGGATAGCTAACTAAAGGGGCTTGATTAGAATTTTAAATCTGAGAATTGACTCAATCTGAATTTTGTTTACAAAGCACCTGCTTGATCTGAAATATGATCCTAGAACTTGATCCTAAAATGTGATTTCTAGAGCTTCCTAAGCCTCTAATCTTTATGTATTGAAATTTTTCTAATGTGAAAGACAATGTTTGTTTGTTTTTATTTAATCTGACAAAATGAAACAAAAAAAAAGAAAAAACTAGACATGTTAAAGTCTCAATTATAAAATTATAATGGCAGGATAAATTGTTGATAGGATGGCTGTTAAAAATGTATTTGCTATTGTGAATTGCTAGATTGCAAGCATATATAGCCCCCCACCCCAAAAAAAAAGCATGCTTCTGGAAAAAGGATCTCCCCTAAGACTGCATAACATTCTAATCTCTAGCTTGTTATCTTAAAAGAAACTGTTCTTTAAATCATAAGCAGATAAAAATACTTTACCAGCACTGCCTCATCAGCAATTTAAAGCCCTCTGGGCAAGTGCCTGGAACAGGAAGGTGAAGGATATTGCTTCCCACTCCCCAGATGATAGCAGAAGAATCCACATCTTTGTAGGGTACTTCTTCTGTCAACAGTTCCCATAAGACAACACCATAAGACCTGTAATTTAAAGAGTAATATGACACTTAAGTAAATTCTTACAAGATTCTTTCAAAAAAACTTATGACAAGTTTCTTGATATGAGACAGTGACTAAGGTTAATGGCTTAAAACCATTTCTTTATCACTGCACTTAGTTAAAATATGTGAGTCTTTGTTGTTGTTTTTTTAAATTATAGAGCAATTATATTTATGAGCTTTGTCAGATAAAAAAAAAAACACAATCTAATAAAATACACAGAAAGTCACATTTCCCCATATGAATTTTTAAAAAGTGCTCTTCTTCCCTAGTGCCATTACAGCAAAGAACGAGTTGCCTAATCAACAAGGAAAACCAATAACTTAGCAAAGTAAGTCTTTAATGAACATGTAAAGCTTAACAAATGGATATTTGTAAGATGTAAATATTCATAAAAACTTTTTCTAGTAAGATCAAAAGCAAAATATGTTTGATGTTAGTGTAAATTGATAAGAATATGAGTTGGATGCTAGTGTAAATTGATTAGAATTTTAGTTGGATTCTAGTGTAAGTTGGTGAAACTATTCTGTTTTTGTATTGATAATTGTTCATAAAAAGATGATCTATAAATTAGACATGGATTTGATGTACAAATATCCAATAATCTTTTAACTAATATGAATTTAAAAATCAGTAAATATAAAATTCTTTAGTTACTATATAGTAAACCTTGTTTGCATAAAAGTATAACATATGAAAAGGATTTCAGATATTCTAGGAAGCAAGTCTTCCATTACTGGAAGGGAAAAACATTCTCTTTTAAGTGCCTTGCTGAGAGGACAAGGATCTAAACAGATACAGAGTTTCCCAGATTTTTTAGTTGCAATCACATTCAACTGACCCAGTCAGTAAGTTTATCAACAGGCACAATGATTCCTTTTTCTGTTAGCAGTTCTAACTCAGACTTTACTTTAGCCTGCATAGCTAAAGGTACACGACCAGATGGACATGTAACTGGTGTTATGACAGGATTCACTTCTAAGTGTACAACACCAGGTAATTCACCCTGCTGATCATCTAATACATCAGAGAACTGTTCAACTATTTTTGTCGATAACCTTGGTAGAGGCTTATCAACACTTTCAAAAGTATGATAGTTTATTGTAATTAGTCCCATTTTTTCTGACATTTTCTTCCCTAACAGGGGAGTTAAGTCATCTTTCACAACCACGAAATCAACACGATATCTCTTGTTGGTCTTTGGATTTTGTACTACGAGTTGTACCTTTCCACTTGAGTCAATCTGACACACAATCTTCTCACCAGCTATGATCATTTCAGCTTTTATGATCTTATTGCTTGGTCCACCTTGTACAGCAAGCACAGCCTCATCACTAGAAGATAATGAATAACAATCATCACTGTCCTCCTGTACACATTGCAGTTTCTTTTGGTTGCATTGAATGCCAAAACAATTTTTTTGTTTACAGATATTACATATTTTACCCCATGCAGGACACAGTTCCTTTTTAAATGGGTGATTTTGTCCACAAAATTTACATTTGCGCTGTTTATGAGCAGCATTCTGTTGTAGAATATTTCTGCGAGACAAAACAGCGAACGCCTCATCCTGAGGAGGTGAGGCATCAGATGTACCTGTTTCTAGTACCTTTAGTTGCAAGTCAGCAGCTTCATTTGCCTTGCAGATTTCTATACAAGTCTTGGGTGTTAGTTTATGTTCTTGTAAGAGTTCTTTCTTTGTCCTTGTGTCTCTGATGCCAACAACTACCATTCAGTCTCTTATTAATGACTCTTCCATATGGTTGCAAAAATTGCAAATTGCTCAAATGCACATATTATGTCTTGAACATTGTGCTTTGGTTTAAAGGTGATGCTGTTGTATACTGCCAATGCCTCTGGGCCAATAGTGTGCAAGAACAGTGCTTTGGCATACTCTTCATCTATATCGTTTATTCTCTCTATAGTGCAATAGTTCAGCCACATTTGCTTGAAAAGCTTCCATTCCTCACACCCTTTCTTCACACTTAAAGGAGGTGGAGGGTTAATTCTTGGTTTAAAGTTAGTTTTACTTACAGCTTCCATTTTAGAACTTTTAGAAAGCTGCCTCCATGTTAAATACACTAACAATACTGATGTTTAAAATTTACACTCCATTTTTATTAACATGAAACAAGGAGAGAACAACCAGCAGAGACTAATACACAGTGAATACACACAACTGACACACTTAAGAGTAAACCGTGAACATACTGAACAATAGAACAAGGTAGACTACAAGAAAACAAACAAACACACACACAACATACATAAACATAAATACACATATAAATGTAACAATGGCTACAATGTTGTAAGCCATAATAAAGCAGTGTAAAAAAGATTATATGACAATGAATTATTTTCTAAACTAAAGTATTTCAGAACAAAACCAGTGTAAGTGTGTGTATATTATAATATAGCAGTAAATTGCGCCTGTTTATGTTTCTATACTAGCATTAGCAAAACAAAGACTTACCAAGTATAGCATTGGTTTCATTCAACTGAAAGGCTATGTTTGCATTCTCATGGAGCCCAAACATTTCTGGCTCATCTAAAAGTGGTAGAGATTCAATGTAAGCCTTGACAGTAGCCAATGTTTTCACAAGAGGTGGATAGTTAATACCTTTAAAAATAGTTAAAATTAAAAAATTACCTTCCATGGCACATACAGGAGATTTAATAATAAACAACAATTTTTTTTTTAAAAAGACTTTCTTTCTTATGGGGCTGATGACTTCTTGTAAGAGCAATTACTTTGCTCTTAATTACTGATAATAAATCTTTTAAAAAGGAACAATTTTTACCCGCCCCAAGGCGCACCCCCCCACTAGAAATAGTTGATCACTTTTGTTACCTTGGCTTCATCATATCCAGCAACACTCTACTGGATAAAGACATTAATAACAGGATAGCCAAGGCAATGGCCACCATGTCACGGTTGCAGAAAAGAGTCTGGGACAACATATTGCTGACTAACAGTACTAAAAAGCCCTAATCTACCGGACCTGTGTGTTGAGCACCTTGCTGTATGGAAGTGAAACATGGTCAACCTACTCATGGTCTAAGGCACATCTTTAAAATAAGGTGGCAAGATAAGATAACCAATGAAAAAGTGCTACGAAGAGCAGGGTGCCAGGTCATCCGCTCTGTTATCAGCAGCAGACGCCTTGGCTGGCTTGGCTATGTTCGTAGAATGCCAGTAGGTCGACTTCCACAGGACATTCTGTATGGCGATCTAATAGAAGGCAGGAGAGCCGCTGGTCACCCAGTTTTACATTATACGGATGTATGCAAACGCGACATGAAGCTCTTCAAAATTGACACTAGCAGCTGGGAAGAGGTGGCACTGGATAGATCCACACGGAGAGAGCATAAAGGAAGGGTCACAGATTGCAGATGTCATACACAACAGAAGCAGAAAGAAGGGTGAAAATGCAACAGTGCATGGTGATTACATATGCCCAACCTGCAATCGCAGGTGTGTATCAAGGATTGGCCTCTTTAGTCACACAGGAAGTTGCAAAGGGAAAAGATCGTCTCTCTAGACGTAAAATGCCACAGGAAATCTAGTCAGAATATATAAAACTCAAGTTTGGTGATACAGACAGACATGGCAAAATTAAAAAAGAGTAACCTAGACTAGCATTTAATAGATCTAGATCTATGATCTACAAGGTTCTAGTTTGCAAAATATTCTATTAATTGAACTCTTTGATGGATGGCTGCCTGGTCATGTGGTTTGCACGCTGGACTGTCGTTCAGACTTATCGATGGTCTCAGGTTCAAACCCTGCCCACTCCCATCTGCCGTCGTCCTGCGGGAGGTTTGGACTAGGAAGTAATTATCTTCAACTCTGAAGGAACATCCGAAACATGTAAAACATTTTACAAACAAACATGAATATATGCAGGAATACTTTGCTGATGTATGTGTATTCAGGATATAGATTATCTAGACCTCCAGACCAAATTTAATTGTAAGATATTTATATTTTGAAAAATATAAAGGTCAAACCAGAGTTTTCAAGTGCGCCAATTAGCTGATTATTCTTTTCCCCAAGTTATACTTAAATGGTCAAATTTGTACGAAAATTGTTAAAGCAGTTTTCAAGATCTGTGTCCACCCAAGTATTTGTTTTTTTACCCTATGAAGAATTTGCAAGCTGATAATTATGAACTAAAAACTTTCTCACCCTGACAAACACAACCAAATCAGTCTTATTCAGATCTACTTTTACTATGTTAAATCTTTGCTCAAGTTGCATAGGATTCTGAAGTCAGATTAGAATGGATTTATTCTAATTTGTTATAACAACTTCAATTCTATTAGATTACATCCCTCTCTATGACACGCATCTTACACAGGAATATAAACTTGATCAGTTTTAGCCTTTCTAAGCCCTGCATCATTTCTACAATCTATATAAAATGTTGATGTGCCAAAAACTATTGACTATAACAGTACCTTATCCTAATCGAATCCCTTTACAAAATGTTAGTAGAATATTTTTCTAACTTACTGATGAGAAAGCAATTTGGAATATTTGTATTTTACATTAAAATATGTTGATCTGTGTTAAGGACAATGTGTTTGTACTGACTGAAGTAATACTTGTACGAAGACTAAGATGCTACTTTTGAAGGTTGGATCACAGATATGGTGTATAAAAGGAAAGTCACTACTGGTGAAAAAGGAAACCGGTCCATAATTTAGTTCTAGTTTGCAATCTGCTAATACACATTGACATATGCATCATATAAATTGAATAGGACATAACTTCAAAACATACTTTATTTTGATTATACATTACAATTACCTGATTCCGAGTATTTATATTTTGGTTTTTAGGTTTCAGGTTTGAAAAGTAAATTGTCCTTAAGACATCTTTCATCTTGAGCATCTGTAAAAGAAGTTTTTAAAAATTCCATTAATTGTGTTTTATACTGAAAAAAACAACAACACATAAATATCAGCAATATTGATAAATTTGGAAATTATTGAATATTAATAAACTGTTAAGTCTTTGATGGATGCGTACAGGGGCGGACTGGAAGTCAAAACCGGCCCAGGCATTTCTATGCAATCCGGCCCCCAACATGCCATATGAGGGAGATCGAATTATACATCTCCTCAAAATAATTATGCTAAGTTTGATAAGCTGACAAATAAGGTTGTAGTGTAACTGAGCTGATTTTCTGCGAGCGTCCAGCATGTCAGAAGGTCATGCCCAGTGTGTGTGTTTCATGTCCAGTGTGTATGTGTGTGTATAAACTGCATCAGTGTTATGCGAGACGTGCTGGTTTCATTCACTGTTTACTGTGGTCTAATTTTGTGGAATAAAGCCATGTTATTGGTATTCTGGTCGTTATCATTTCATTTCAACGGTGTTGAATGTTTCTAATTACACTCTAAGAGTTGTAGCTTCATGACCTTCTTTTTCCTTTTGGGAGTATAGTATCTTGAGCACATCAAAATAACTGAATCTCATTTTTGTTAGAGCATCCTTTCTTGATGACCACATTGTAGGACAAAACTTTTCAAAGTGTAATAGAGACTTTACTCTCCATATTAGATTTAAGACACCCCATCTTGCTATGTTGTGAGCATAAAACACATACGCATTTTTTACCAAGAATAGACAGCAGCAACTTCTTGAACACAGCTGACGGAATCATTCAAGATCAAGCTTAAGTTGTTGTTAACGCACATTGTGATTAGGCTAGTCACCATTTAGATAAGCGGGATGAAAGCAGCTCCTTAGGCATACATACAAAATTGAGGATATTTGGATAGCTTTTTTCAAAAATCATCTTTTAATTTTTTTTTCCCTTTTAGTGGGCTTTGGTTGTTAGTCATTGACACAAGCGCAATGAATGACTTGCGGCTATGGGCCCCTATTGGTCGTGGGCCCAGGTTCATTAAACCGTTTCACGTCATGGATGCTACGCCACTGTGTATACAGATGTAGGCTATTACATTATTTCGGAAAATGCATTACACAAGTAGCCCTTTAATACGCTTAGACAATCATGACGCTCTGATTGTTTTGTTTTTTTTTATAAAAGAGGGTAAAACTTTACATCGCAGGACCCTAGTTTTTCAGGTCAATTATTTGGCAGCTGTCTATCCGCACGTATGATGACGTACTGACGTGACCTCACCTGCTCGCGCGCAGAGCGCGCCCGGTCACTGCCCTCTCTCTCTCTCTTCTTTTAGTACGTTAAATCGTAGATGTATGTAATATAGATTAAGATTTTTTTGTACAATTTATTCTTGGAATAACTATTAATGTTTAGATGGTATTTTATGTTTTTAATTGGGGAATTTTTATTAATATATTATTAATTAATTACAGACCTACGTATCTTTGCTAAAAAAATAATATTATAAATCTAATCGTGATAAATCTAATCGTGTGTTAACTGTTTTGTTTCTTTTAAATACGTATTGAAATACATTTTTTTCTGCTCTCGTTTTTTTTTTTTAGAGTATGTAATCTTATTTTTCTACTTTAAAAATAATTATAATTATTAAATATGCAAGCAAAAAATGTGTATTTTGTATATTTTTATGTTTGCGGAAATATAGGCACAGGGTTGACGTACTGCCGTAAATCCATAACTGGATTTTTATATTACGAGTACCCTACAAATGGACATTTTGTTAACCATGACGAGGTTGCCGACTTCTGTCTTGAAAGACAAAGGATGTAAATAACGTACTCACATGAAAAACTAGTTTGTGTTTCCTTTTGAGTCCACGAACAATCGGATCCTACTAAGTAAGCCGATTCCGAAGCGGCAAAGTTAGCCACTGTTCGTATGTCTGAATGCTCCTGTTTTAGGGCTATCTAACAGGGCTGCTTTTTTTGTGCATCCCCTTTTTTATGGCAACTTCATTTCTTTCGCTATCGGCGAGGTTCGTACCAGCACGCTCAGTTTGTTCTGTTGTCCATCCTGCGCGATGTTCTCAAACTATTTGTTTATACCTGTAGTCGTCAAGATAGGGACGGCCCAGGAATATATGGTGCCGCAATTTGGAAGCAGATGTCAAGCAGATAGGCAAGACGTGGGGACAGTTGGAGAGAGAGTCTAACTTGACTCGCTGATTCTTAAGATGAAGGTTTATGTTTCTCATCTTTGCTGCCACTTGCAGTTTTCTCAGTCTCGTAAATGGTCCTGACGTTCCTTGTACTGATGATGGTGAAGGTCGGATAATCCTGGCGCCGAACAGCTGGAGATCCATCTTCTTCCAGGTCCTCTGTTTGGTTGACCCCACTTTTTATTTGGGGGGGGGGGGGGGGAGTCAATATGTCTGTGTTTTATGGCCGACCGTCTAGCGAGTTTGATAGCAGACGTGAGAAGAACTATTGCGGTGGAGAACAGAGATCCTATACGTTGGTTACGGTAAGACACAACGCCGACGGGGCAGTAAAGCACGCGCGTAGCAAATAAATAGGAAATGGTGAAAATGTTTCAAATAAGTATACAAATGGGATTTTTATATAGTTTATTTAAATAAACACACTTTTTATTTAATTATTCTAATAATTAGCTAGAAAAATAAACAAAATCTGCGTATCTCTCTTTCTATGCATCCATTTATCTATCCTCTCTCTGTCTAACTTATCTCTCTCTCTCTATCTATCCCTCTCTCTGTCTAACTTATCTCTATCTATATATCTATATATCTATCTATCCCTCCCTCTCTCTCTCTACCTATCTATCCTCTCTCTGTCTAACTTATCTCTATCTATCCCTCTCTCTAACTTATCTCTCGCTATCTATCCATCTCTCTCTCTATCTATCCCTCTCTCTGTCTATCTATCCCTCTCTCTGTCTAACTTATCTCTCGCTATCTATCCATCTCTCTCTCTATCTATCCCTCTCTCTCTCTATCTATCCCTCTCTCTGTCTAACTTATCTCTATCTATATATCTATCTATCCCTCCCTCTCTCTCTCTACCTATCTATCCTCTCTCTGTCTAACTTATCTCTATCTATCCCTCTCTCTGTCTAACTTATCTCTCGCTATCTATCCATCTCTCTCTCTCTACCTATCTATCCTCTCTCTGTCTAACTTATCTCTATCTATCCCTCTCTCTGTCTAACTTATCTCTATCTATCTATCCCTCTCTCTCTCTCTCTACCTATCTATCCTCTCTCTGTCTAACTTATCTCTCGCTATCTATCCATCTCTCTCTCTATCTATCCATCTCTCTCTCTACCTATCTATCCTCTCTCTGTCTAACTTATCTCTCTCTATCTATCTATCCTTTCTCTATCTATCCCTCTCTCTCTATCTATCCTCTCTCTGTCTAACTTATCTCTATCTATATATCTATCTATCCCTCTCTCTACCTATCTATCCTCTCTCTGTCTAACTTATCTCTATCTATCTATCCCTCTCTCTCTCTCTCTCTCTACCTATCTATCCTCTCTCTGTCTAACTTATCTCTCGCTATCTATCCATCTCTCTCTCTATCTATCCCTCTCTCTCTCTACCTATCTATCCTCTCTCTGTCTAACTTATCTCTATCTATCCCTCTCTCTCTCTCTCTACCTATCTATCCTCTCTCTGTCTAACTTATCTCTCTCTCTCTATCTATTTATCTCTCTATCCATCTATCTATCTAACCTTTATCTCTCTACCTCATCTCTGTCTATATATCTAAAATGTTTCTTTTTAAAAGCTATACAGTTGAAGATACATGAATCTTTTAAAGTAATAAATGTAGGTTTACATACTCAATACATACAATACATCATGAGCCCGCAGGCCATATAAGACAGATGGACATGTTGCGTAACTCCCTCGCCACATGCTAGACTGTCAACATCCACCCATCCCTTCCTATCACACCCCCTGCTGTTTTTTCATGTAACCCTCACTTAAATGGTCAAATCACACACATTTGGATAACCCACGACAGATTTGCATGATTGGTTTGTTTGTCTTAAGTCACGTGTCCACGTTTTAGTTAGGGCAGTTTATTATCAATCTATCCAACAGTGAACATCGCATCGTCGCTTTCCCTTTTTTTATTTCTGATTGATTCGGATACAAAACCCAGTGTGAGTTTCAATCTTTTCAATTCTTTAGTTGTCTCATATAGTTTCATGTCATGACATAATAGATTCCGTTAGCTTATCTGCTTCTCACTTTCCCAACTGATTATTTTTTTCATAGTTTCCTATTCACTTAATGCTTACTTTATTACATTGGAAGTTACAACTTACGTCACTTGACTTTGTCTCTATAAATATTTCTTTGATCATAAATTGGTACCTAGCTGTAATTCACTTAAACATCAGTGTAGAAAATGGGGAGACATATGTTATCATTATCTATTAATACAGTTGATATCAATTCACTTCACTGGTTTTATGTAAAAGCCTTAGAGTTGCTTCTAGTCTCACTCTAGTGTAGCTGAAATAAGTATTTAATTTAATTATGACATTTGCGAAGTCTATGTGGACATAAAAGTAGTCGCTATAGTTTAAATATATCATTCTTCATACATACAATTAATTAAACTATGTCTATCCCAAATTAATACCGAGCGCTCATTTATTATCGGTTCCCGAAGACAAAAGTGGACATCATGGTCATGGTAATCTATGTATCTTTCTTTACACAAAAGCCTCTATACAATTAATATTTGAGCGTTGTATGTTTTACGGTGGATTTCACAACTTGAAATAATTAAAAAAAAAAAAACATTTGTAGAGATCTGGCAGAAATAAGACCACTGTTCAATGAAACTGGATTTTTTTTAGTTGTGGGGTAAATTTTTAGCGTGTTATTTCCACTGTGACTCCAGTGTAGGCCTACTTTCTTAAATTTTATGCTTGATAGCCACACGTTAGAACTGAATCGCAAATATTCTTATATTTGAACATCTTCTAGTTTAGGCTTAGCTTTCATCTCTCTTTTTTATATCTATATTCGTTTCTACGGTTTAAATGCAACTGCAACTTATTTCATTTACATCAGCACTGAGCCTTTGTATTGTATAGCATATGTCTCCTCTACCGGCTTTAAATATAAAAAAAAAAAAAAAAACAGTTACATTTTAGTTAAAATGCCGGTAACTCCTCCGTTGTCTGGTTCCAAGTCCAGAATGTGAAAGGAGGAGGGGCGAGCATATGTTAGGCTACACACTACTCTTCATAAACATCTAGCGGTATACCCATCTAGCTACTGTTATTGAAAATGCGTGGATTTCAGATAAATATCTGTACTTATAAGGAAACCCATTCAGTTTAATTTAATTTGAAAATAAAATAAAGAATATGTTGCACATATACGAAACCCAATATGATTGGTTTACTTCATAGACTATGGTTTACTTTAATTTTAAAGTAAAATTACATTAAATCAATAAATTAAAAAATAATAATTTAGGTCTGTAAAACATTACAAATGAAAAAAAAAATAGTGTGAGCAAAAATATATAAATATAGGCCTATAACCCGTACATATATAGGATAACGGTACCATACATTTGTGACACAAACAAACAAAAAAAAAAACAAATTAAAAAAATAAAGATTAATTCATTCTCATTATTTATTTTTTATAGCCTTTTAAATATTTTTTTTATTACATAATATAGATCCAGAGTTTTCATATCATTAGCGAATTACTATTATAGATCTATCACGAACTATTAGGCCTACATGATACTACCGACACCGTCTAGCCGGTAGTGACCTTGTGACCTGATTACCGTAGCGATAGACAGCGCGGTGCTGCCACTTGCGTAACATTCTTCATAAGGGTCCTGCGATGTAAAGTTTTACCTAAAAGAGTATTATATAATCTTTTTACAATTTACTACGAGTCTTGGTGGCATTCATGCTTCCCTTCCACTGCCCCTACTGGCCCAATTGGGTTCCGGCCCACCGGGCATTTGCCTGAATGCCTATATAGCCAGTCCGCCCCTGGATGTGTATAGTTTTAAAATTGTAGTGGTATTTTATTTTAAAATTATTTTTTTTGTTGCGTTTAAGAAAATGTGATAATCATTCTTACTTCTTATAAATAATTAAATGTGGGCCATCTTTGGTCTAATGACAAAAAAAGTTTGGTCTAGCTGGTATATAGTTGCTGATAAAATACTTTTCTCTCTAAACTCATTTTAGAAAGACAGGCCCATTTCTGTTACTTCTTTTATCCAGCTAGGTGCTTAAAGCCTGATATATTGTAAGTCTATCTGCTGAGCAAAATCCATATAGAAAGTCTATAATCATGTTTGATATAGCATGCACTGTTATGTCATTATCACAAGTATAATCAAATTTTAAAAGAAAGAAGACAGTGTAAATATTTTAAAATAATATATTTTTTGTTTACACATACAGATAAGCATATGGCATGCATAAATCTAGCCAGAATATATTAAATTCTAGTTTGGTGATACAGACACAGACATGGCTACATTAAAAAAGAGTAGCCCAGAGTAGAGTAATGGATCTAGATCTATGATCAACAAGGTTCTAGTTTGCAAAATGTTCTTGATTAGTAGATCTAGACTTATAATCTTATTGGAAGGAATATATGTTACTGTATGTAAAATTGCTTTCTGTTTTAGTATGTATCTCTGCATTTTTCAAATTTGTTGAAACAGGCCAGAATCTAGTTTTTTGTTTTTTTTTAGCTAGATTAATATAGAAATCTAGATGTATTCTTTGCGCTAATATGTCTAGTTTTTAGGAGGGTCGTGGCAGGTTCATCAGCTTATGAACTATCAGATTCAGATCAAAAATCTAGATCTAGAATAATCTAGATCTAACAGTCACCAGTTATTAGAGTTAGACAGTTAGACTATTAATTAAAGTATTAGATTTCTACTACTCATTAGTGATTAGTCATTAGTTTAGTAACACTGACACTAAAACTAGTAAAACTATCACAATGAACAGTTAAAACAAATCACTGTTATCTGAATCAATAAGGTCTTTTACATGTTGATCTGAATATAATTTAGATCTACAAGTTTTAGAGGATCGACCCATTTCCAAACATAAACAACAACAAAAAAAAAGACGACTTTCTGTAATATTAAACCCACGTTGAAGGAAGTAAACCGTGAACTCTTCTGCAAGCGGAAATCACGTAGATTTAGAATATAAGCATTTAAAATTATTAACCAAGAATAGGAACGAAACAAAGATGTTTAACTGCACCGACGACAATGTTGACGCTTAATCGGCTTTTACAAAAATGACCGACGCTATTATCGTCGCTTGGGAGATAAAGAGCTAGATCTAGAATCTAGATCTATAATTCTATATAGACTAGACCAGCGGTTCTCAACCTTTTTAGCTCCTCGACCCCCTAATCCAATTTTAAACTAGACGGCGACCCCAACCATACAATCTTTTTCGTTCATTGGCTGAGGTAAATGTGATTTACCTGATTAGATCATCTCCATAGAAATATTTCATTCCGCAATGGCGTTACGATGCAATTAATCGACAGTAATTTCGGTTGTTGAAAAAGTATACTGCAACAACGAAGATGTGGTCCGCAACAAATATTTTCAAATAACAATTATAAAAGTGAAAAGAAAGAAGTAACTACCAATAAAAATCACGTCTACTTTCATTGATGATACATTCACTTAAGTGTCATTCGTATCTCCTGGCTATTTTTCAGTGTTCTTAGATCTATCTCTATTACTCCCACTTTTTATTTTATTGATACTTGACGATCGTTTCATAATTTGTCCAGTAATAATATAATCTCAATGATTTTCCAAACCTACGTCCTACGTCATCTAAAAGTATAAATGTATTTCGACTATAGAACACATATGCTTGTTACAACACGTTAGAGCAGGGGTTCTCAACCTGTGGGTCGCCACCCCCTTGGGGGTCGATTGACCATTTGCCAGGGGTCGCCTAAGACCATCGAAAATATTGATTGTTATTGTCTACTCTTCTATTGCTGTATGTGTGTGTGTGTGGGGGGGGGGGTCGCGGCAGAGTGGGGGATTGTAAAAAAGGGGTCGCCGAACTTAAAAGGTTGAGAACCGCTGCGTTAGAGACACAGAAATATATTTTAAAAAAAACAACTTCCGATGAAAATAGCCCCCCACCCAAAAAAAAATTATCTTAGGCGACCCCTCGCAAATAGTCATTCGACACCCAAAGGGGATGATTTAGCTCTAGATTTAGACATACAATACATCTAGATCTAGATTAAAAATAATTAAATGTAGCATTTGGCTCTGGATCTAGATTCTAAGAACATATCTAAATCTAGTATTATAGTATCTAGACTACTATAAATAGACTATATATCTAATCTAGATCTACGTATAGATTATAGTCTATATTAAGTATTTAGATCTAGATAATCCCGCCATCCCCTAGGCCTAGGCATTCGAGGACACATCAGTTTACCTGGTTGACCTAAAAACAAAACATGGGCTGCTCTATCTTACTCTAAGTATCTATAATCTATATAGTCTATATATATTAAACACAGTCAGTGTCTGACAAAAGAATAAGGCCCCAAAGTCAGTACTGAATATTTTTCCGGAGGGGGGGCTAAAAAGCTATGATAGCTTGTGAACTGTGTTACATATACATCTAAATCTAGATAAATTCCGCCTTCTCCAAGCCACCTGGATGACCAAAAAAAAAACAACGTATCTTCGAGCACGCTCAGTGTCTGTCGCACACACATACAAAAAGCATCAACGTACCAGCATGCTTAGTGTTTGTGACCTCATTAACGGCTTGACCTTAGCTACTTGGTCGATCAATAATTGGCTCCTCCCACTAGCATCATTGTTGTCAATAAAACTAGAGCAATGTTTTGGGGCTGTGTAGAATGTTGGAAAGTGGAATTGTGTAAGGAGAAAGGGGGTGTAAACAGAATAATAGAGTGACTTATTGTGTTTGAGTGAATTATTTTATCCATTTGTTATGACATTATTATCTGTTTCAAAGGAGTGTCTTTGCAACACATTGCGCTTTATGGCAATATATATGTATTGAGAGAGAGAGAGAGAGAGAGAGAGCTGTGCTGGTAGGAGGTGCTAACAAAGGGGAAATGCGTGGTCATTTTTTTTTCAAATTTCGAATTTTATTTTTAAAATCAGTAATAATTATACAGTTTAAGAATAAATAATTATCTTAGCGCGGTATTACTGATAGCTTATATTAGAATAGTCACTAGTAGATCTTAAATTTACAAAAATCCTACACACACGTAACTGCTGCACGCTAGATCCATTTTGTCAAAAATAGGGCGGGGTAAGACACATTTGACCTGTGTAAAAGTGTTGGCCTCCTTCAGTCGTACAACGACTAAGGTTATTCTCGCAGAACACTTTTTCATGTATATAACTTTGGAGACACTCCAGTCCACATTTTACGCAGGTTAAGGTGGCATATTTCGCTTTGTTGGTCTATCTAGATGAGCCGGACATTTTCGTGTAGCACGCTTAATTTTCCAGAGCTGAGGTCCATGATTTTTCACTGTCCATACATTTCTTGGTCACCATCTCTCTCCACGTAGTGCGTTCTAGGGCTATGTCTTCCCAGTATCAATTTTCACTGTTTTGAGGTCCCGTTTTATCTTATTTTATATAATACAGACGTTACTTCAAAAAAAAAAAGAAGATGATTACGTCATACACATCATGCATTAAGTCATGCATATTAACCAGTGACCTAAATTCTGCCAAGTCACTGGTTTTCCTGGCTAGCTCAGGCAACCGTTTTATTACATCCAGATCTAGATTTTTCCTTGACAAATGTTATTTGTTCGCTACTCAATACAAGGCAGTCTTTTCATCATTTATAGCAACTAGTCAACGTATCGAGACATCGACTATACACGCTAGGCCTATCTGACCAATCCAACACACTAATGGTCTACTGTCCAACTTTTAGTGTTCAGTTTAGAGCAGAGAGGGAGGGATGTGGATGAAAGTGTTACATTTTTTCCCTAGGGCTGATTACCCGAATGCTCTGAGCATATAACTGTCTGTGTAGATCAATAAATCTAGATATCAATACGGCAAACTATAGGATCTATAAGCCAACGCTTTCGAACCATCTGTCAAATGTTTAAGCCTATCTATAATATATCTGTTTAAGTTGAAACTATAAAAACAAAGATTCTCCTGTTAGTAACAAAGTATAGTTTGGTGCTAATTAATTACTTAAAACCTCTAAATATTTTGTGGGAGGGATTGCGAGCCGATTTATTAATAAAGAATCCTGACAAAGACCGCGAACAAATACCAAGAATTTAGCGGAGTTGCTTTACAAGATTCACCAACCCCACTTTTAATTATTTTTTTTTACACTCGCCTTGTAATTGTTTTAACTGCATTCTTCTTTCAAGCAACATTTCCTCCACTACTGCTAGCAAGCACTTATATAAACGCACTTTGTTGTGTTTCATATTATCGTTTAATGTTTTTGTATAGTTCCTTAAAATAGACACAATTTCTCTGCGAATCAAAAACGTCGGGTCAACCCACACATGCTTAAATTAAGAGCATGGTTCCACCCGAGTGGCTAAGAAGACTGCCCACAATGCAGATAGAAGTTGACTGTGTCACATTTGATGTCAAGGACACAAGGCGGGAGAGAAAATTTCCGAAACTTAAAAAGCTGATTAGTCCCTTTTGAATCTTTTGGAAACATATAATTACCACAGAATGAAAACCACGAATAAAGAATCGAGATGCCCCAATTTTTTTGACATGCTGATATTCGATTTAATGTTCGGTTCGGTCGGATCTAAAGTTCGGTTTCAAGTTTAGTTGGATTTTATGAAATTAAGCTATAGCAAAACTAAGTAATTGGGTTCAATGCAATTTATTTGTTAAAAAACTTGAAACTTCACACATACAATGATAAAACAAAACAAAAAAAAAAACACACTAGCTATATCAAACCCGAAATATTCAAATTGCTGCAGTCAAATTACACATAGGATCGAAGCAGTAAAAGGGTTGACTATTGAAATAAAGTAGCTAATTAGTCTACTGTCAGTTTATCAATCAGGGCTGCATGTTGTATTTGAGAAATATCACTATTTTATGTTTCAGGCTTAGATTAAGCCTTCGCTCACTGATTGTCAATGTACATTGAAAATACACTTCCACTGGCAATAGGCCTATTTATGGCAGGAAGGGTTAGGTTTCAGCAATCAACTCAAGAAAACATTAAGATAGGGTGAATTGATATAAGCTATGTAAGAACACTTACAGTTACAAATGATGATACATAAATAAAGTAAGCTTAAAATAGTTTCTCAATTTTTTGAGATGACAAAATAGTTTTAATCGACTTTGATTTGTTTTGCCTTTAAAAAAAAGTGGTTTATTGTGCTGTTATTCATAGTATGCGAATAGTAGAATATATGCATCTGTTTGGAACCCCTCAACTCAAAGAAAGTGAATAAACTGTAACAGACACAAAATAGAGCAGCGGGATTCATAACAAACGAATATTCTTGTTTGATTAGACAACACCTTTTGTAAAATCGCTAAATTTAGAAACCTTTAGGATAGAAGACTTAAAAGTAAGTGCTTTCCTTGTGCCAGGGGCGGACTGGCTTTAAGGGCAAACGGGCAAATGCCCTGTGGGCCGGCACCAAATGGGCCGGTCTGGTCGAGAGCCGGGTATGGGGCCTTTATATGTTACCCGGACCTCGACCCAGGCAAGCTGTCAGGCGCATGCGGCCTCGCTGAAGTACGGCGGTTATCACAGCATTACGCCATATAGGGGGAAAACTCCGTAAAAAAGGAAACCATTGCGACTTCTGTTGTAACGGTTACCGATTCTAGATCCTGCCCACACACACACTGAAAAAATCTTGACTACAACATGCTATTTGTGGGCCGGTTTATATGGTAATGCCCTGGCCGATTTTGATACCCAGTCCACCCCTGCCTTGTGCTATTAGAGCATTGAATGGGTTATTTGAGTCAGCCAGGAAAACCAATGACTTGGCAGAATTCAAGTCATTGGATAACATGCATGACTAAATTGACACGCGTAAGATGTAATCATCATCTTTCTTTTAAAGTGACGTCAGTAATTTATAAGATGAGAATCAATGCCATCGTCAGAATCTTTTGCTCTCTTTGTAATGCAAATAATTTTAGAATTTATGTCTCGTGTCAATAATGTACTATAATAGAACAATAAGCATTTCACCGAGTGATTGATTGCCTAACTTTTAACAACTAATAAATTAATAATATACGTTAAAATACAAGAAAAGTAATACTTTTTTCCCCACATTCAAAAAGGTGCCGGTACGCCGTATCGATGCCTTCCGTCACAAAAAAGCCCTGCGTATATAGATCTGTATATATATTGCTTTATATAGGCCTATACATAGAAAGAGAGACAGAGACATTTATACAGTATTATTATTTTTTCATTATTTGTAAGTTGTCTTTTTTATATTGACTTAGGCCTACATTTTTTAATAGATCTTTTCATGAAGTTGGATGTTCATGTCATTTCTTTTTTAGCTTCTAAGAAAAAGAATCTTACCTTTGCGTAATAAATAATCCAAACTTTGCCTGTAATACCCGTATGATTATAATAATCCAATCTGTTGAAGAATCTAATTATTCCAATATCTGAACTTCACTGAAGCACATTTCTATAAAAAAAAGTAATTGATCGAAAAGAAGTATGTGCGCGCATGAACTGCAATAACACGTCTGCTTTCACTAAAAATAGGTCAAACTTTTTTTCCCGTGTCTGAAACAATTCATGTAAAAATCAAGCTAACACATTAAGAAACCCGGCCAATACAATGTTTGGTATCTCTCGCATGAATGACCTTTATTGTAAATTTACTATAAATATAGAATCTACTACCAAAAAACTACTACTACTAGAATCTACTACCAAAACATCTGACACATAGTGAGTACGCGATGGCGTGTGTAGGATACTATCTTGGATCGGATGCCTTCCAAGTTACTATTTTGAACCAACAGCATGAGTCTCAAAAGAAACAAATCAGATACAATGGTGACATATCAGCTTATTTCTCTGTAAAGAATGGCGTGAAACATGGCTGTATACTTGCTCCAAAGACTCCAACCATCTTTCGTCTTACCAAAAGATTGCCTTTGGCATACGGTCGTCGCCCGTACGATATACATGCCCTGCCCAACGTCGCTGTCAAACTATTATAAGCAATCCCTCTATCATGTCCATATCGCATTCACAAGAACATCGCTGCTTGTGATGCGGTCTTGCGGCTCTTGCCAGCGTATGTTCCTGGAGGAGCGCAGACGTCATTGGGAAAAGCGTTCAAGAAGTATCTGCTTTCTGTATAGTACCCATTTCTCCGATCTTTATAGAAGGGTAGGGAGAACCACTTCTTGGTAGACACTGATCTTTGTAGACAGCCAGGGCGATTTATTCCATTTCCGCCACACTCTCGCTTGGAGGCGTCCGAAAACATACAAAACATTGAAAAGGATCATTTTTTAAAAGACATAATAAATGAAAATGTATAATGATTCTAATACATTGAGCACCAAAATGCCCGGTGTCAAAACGTTCTGCTTCGCACGAGCCGAGGAATAATACTAACAATAAAACTGCAGTAAAAAACAACAACAACAACACACACACACACACAGATGTGACGAAGGCAGGGCATTTTCTTGAAAAAGCAGCAAGCTGAAAATTATCGTTACAGCAACCTTACGCTTACTTAACAGACTTGAATCCACATATTGGGCATTGGCCAGGGAATACCCGGCATTTTGCGAAGTGGCCGGCCAAAGTAGAATAAACAATTTTAGTTACAAGTGATCGAGTAATGACCACACACCTGAACTGGCCAGTTTTAATTTTGGCCGATATGCCTGTATTATTTTAGTTTTACAATTATTCGAGGGTGTGAGGTCCTTTACAGCTGGTACTCTAAGCTTTTTTTTTTTTTTTTACTGTTGTTTTTGTTCAGTCCCTCCTAAATTTCGTGACATTGTTTTTCTATTCGCTGCTTCGCTTTTTTTTTTTTTTAATTTCGTTCTTTATCAAAAGGACACTTTTGTATTCGTGGGCATATTTTGAGTTGTAGGCATACAATTTTTTCAAGCTGTTATCGCTTGTTGGAGTATCTTTTGTTACCCCAGTTGTTGTTTTTTTTGTTTTGTTTTTGGACTGGTGGAACTTCCCTAATAGCCTCAGAGCTGTAGCCTATCTGTGTTTATTATTCTATTTTCTATATTTTCATTCATTGGCCTCCTTCAGTCGTAGAACGACTATGATTCATCTCAGTGCACACTTCCTCATGTGGCTGTGGAGCCCTTTTTTGGAGAGACACTTCCGTCCACAGATAGCGCAGGTTAAGGTGCCTTTTGCTTCGGTGGTAGAGGAGCTGGCCGTTTTTTCGGATTGTACGTTTTTCTCCCTGAGCTGAGACCCATGTACTTTCACTGTCCATAGCTTTCTTGGTCACTGTCTCTCTCTCCATCTGTTGCGGTCCAGAGCTATGTCTTCCCAATTGTCAGTATTGATGTTCACTGATTTGAGGTCACGTTTTATTACATCTATGTAACGGAGGTGGGGGCGACCAGTTTTTCTTGTGCCAGTCGCGAGTTGACCATACTTTCGAGATGCGCTTGTCCTCCATCCGGCGAACATGTCCAAGCCAGCGCAAACTGCGTTGTCTGAGGGCTGTAAAGATGCTGCGAATACCTGATCACGCAAGGATCTCAGTATTGCACACTTTTTCTTTCCATGTAACATTCAAGATCCTACGGAGACATCTCAAATGGAAGGAGTTTAGTTTTCTCTCTTGCTTTGCGTAGGTGGTCCATGATTCACTGCCATACAGCAGTGTACTCATAACGCATGCCTTGTAGACTTCCATTTTGGTCACCGTAGTTAGCTTATTGTTTTCCCAAAGTCTTGGCCTGAGTCTAGCGAAGGTCGAGGCAGCCTTTCCTATGCGTTTTTTTTATCTCCTCTTCTAGAGACAGGTCATCTTTAATTGTGGATCCCAGATAGCAGAATTCGTTTACGGCGTCCAGCTATATTTAAGCTTATCGATTTGTGTGTCGACACCCTGGTCATTGGAGTCCGTCATATTGAGGTCTGCAAAGCGTCCTATATTTGTGCCTCAAATTTATTCAGGCGTCTTTCAATGTATTAGTTTAATGTAAATTGTATCCTCGGAGATCCTTGTTTTTGTTACCTTGTGTGTGTGTTTGTAAGTTGAAGGTCATTATAACAAGGTCAGAGTCGCTTCCAAAGTCAGCTCGACGAAAACTTCTTGTATGAATGCTTGACTAAAACGCTAGCGCAGAACCTACAGATAAGATTTGTGTTAGTGGAGCCAGGAGGTCCTACGCAGGACTTTTGTGGAGATATCTACCTTCTACAAGTTTCATTACAGATCTACTTGAGAAGACCATATACACTATAAACGCTTACGTACAGTAGCTCATACACATATGTGATTCAATGTAGTTAAGACTTTGTCCAATGGACCTCATTCACCAATCGTAAACAAACAACATTTAGTCACGTGATCTTATTGATAAAACAATGAAAAAAACTGTCACGTGACAACCATCATGAATTAAACATGAGATCGTAAATTATATAGAAGAGATAAAGCACCAAGTGGCTAAATGTTGTTTGTTTACGATTGGTGAATGAGGTCCATTAAGCTTGTCGCAGTTAGTAATGTTGTTGAGTATTTTTGTAAAAATGAACACAATCAAATAGGCGATGACGTCATTCGTTGTATTAATATTTTATGTAATTTTTTTTCCTTGTCGCATAGTCTTGTTGTGACGTAATTTATCAGCTCTTATTTTGAGAGCATTTTCGTCATATTGTAATTGATAGACAAGTTGTACTTTTTTGTGGTCCTGAATGATTCATGTCTTTTTTACTACTGGCCAGCCTGAGCAAACTGCCTTGGATTTTAGCCTATTAATTCTTGTTAGGACTATTTGACCCCTGTTTAGGGTGAGTTGTATTTTATATTGTACGATACTCTTTGAACGGATTCGTTCGTCTTTGTACTTTTAGACGTTAGAATCTGTTATTTATTTCAATAGGGTGTCACTGTTTTATTTTTATTTCATCGTTGGTTCAATACTGTGGATTCTGATACTACCCTGAACATTGTTGTCAGCATCTTTAATTGTCTGTATTGTTGGTTGGAAGTTAACGACAGTCCTTGTATGCTGCTATCATGATTTATGTTCGTAGACAGTTTCTATAGTAGACCTACCTATTACAGAGACGAATCCATAGATTATCATAAGTTATGAAACTGTGATGTTGTTGACGTCAATGTTATCAAGCAACATAATATAAGATCTTTATAGCTTTATCACTTAGTCTAATTGACCGTTGCAAGATTCGTCGACCGTCTTTCTCCATTCCTCTCTGACTTTTGCCCAGATTAGGCGTTTAGTCGAATCTAGGCTTCTTTTAAATCTATTTTCTAGAGTATGACTCATGTTGCACTGACTAAAACTTACTTGAACTTTTTTTGTTTAGTATCCTACATTTTTACTTGCTAGATCTAGATTCTATATCTCTATCTATTAATTCTAAATCTAGACTTTTCTAATTTGATTATTATTATAAAACATGATTCTTAAAATGCAATCTATAGACTTGTAAAAATTTCAACAATCTTCACGCATAAACAATAGATTTTTAAAGAACATTATATTTAGATGTTTACTTTTAGACAAATGAATTATTTCTTTTATCAACATTTTGTATTTCTTTTTCTTGATTGCAGCCCTGTTTTGAATACAACTAGATCAACAACTTCTGAAACTCCAATAATACTACCTGCAAGTGCTGCTGAAAGAAAAATAACCCTAACAGCCTTTAAAATTACTACATAGATTCTAATGCTGACAACATCAATTAGATCTAGATGCTGCCTGAAGATTTCATGTCTGTGGCATTTTACCTCTCGAGAAAAGATCTTTTCCCTTTGCAACTTCTTGTGTGGCTAAAGAGGCCAATCCTTGATACACAGCTGTAGTCACAGGTTGAGCACATGTAATCACCAGGCACCATTGCATTGTCACCTTTCTTCCTGCTGCTGTTGTGTATGGCATCTGCAATCCGAGACCCTTCCTTTATGCTCGTCTCTCCATGTGGATCTATCCAGTGCCACCTTTTCCCAGCTGCTAGTGTCGATTTTGAAAATGCACACTATGATAAACTCAATGCAGTTGACTACAATAATCTCCATGTCCACATTGTTTCAACAAGAACCTGTGTGCATCACACATTGTAAAGGTCGAAATTGAAAAAAAAATATTTTTAAGCTCTGTGCCAAAAATGCTCCTAATATTCAATGATGAGCTCTGACCAGGATAACAATCACAGATTGAATTAAATCACAATTAAATAAAAAAAGTTGTAAATCTTAATTATAAATTGAAAATATTGTCTAGAGCAAACATTAAGTGGCACTTTTGGGTAATGCTTCACAGACCAGACCAATAATTCTATTGAAAATGAAAGAACATTTACTTTTTTTTTCAATTTCTGAAGTCGTATTTAAAATGCTTTCTTTCATCTGCTTTTTAAATAAGCAAGCCTTGCTAAATATTTCTTTAAATACATGATGACCCAAATTGATTTTTATGGATTTTTTCCTGTGTCAATGACACAGTAGGCCTACAAGATAATAAGCCAACAAATTTAATTTGTAAAGAAAATGTGTCTCTTTTTTAGAAAAAGCAACCTATAAATGGCATTATAAAACAAATATGACAACATTTTTGGCTTGAGCCATGAATATAATATGGTTAAACTATGCCTATAGATTGGAGGACCGATGGGAATATTTAATCAAAAGAGACCATAAAATGAATAGGTGGTCAGGTTAGCTACAATGTTGCTCATATTTTAAGTAGATAAATGAAGCCATTTTCTGATGTGTAAAAATATTGATTAATGTAAGTACTAGATCCACTGGTATCTAATAAAAAAGTTTCAGTTCAATTTTATTTTATTACCTTTTAGATCATATGACCCGTGACACAAGTGTTGGAAATTAAAATGGCCTGCAGGTTGAATTAAGTTGAGCATCACTTTTCTAGACTAACATCAATACATCTGCTATTAGAAATATTAACAATTGTTTTTATTTAGTGTAATTTCATGCTTTCTCAAGGTATTATCCTATCACTTGTCTGAACCAGTTAGATAGGGGGTATCTTATGAAGGTTACCATGGTTGCTTTTAAAATGCTTTTAATAAAAAAAAATGTATCATGTACAATTTCTTTCCCTAGTTTGATACCAAACAAAATATTTAATTTCCAAAAGTTTACAAAATTGATTCTTGATTTCAGGTACAATAAATAATTGTGCAAAGTTTCAACTTGATCCAAGATAGGGTGTGCAACAAATAAATGTGCAAACTTTTTATCACAGTGAGTTGATATAAGCTTTAACAAAAATAAACCAATTTATGAAGTTAGATGTTTTATTTTATCTTGAGAAGTCAGTAATGATTAATCATTTTGTAATTGATAGAATTATCTTTAAAAATGGTGTTAACCTAAGTGGCTTGTAATTGTTTATTAAAAGTAACCAATGGTTCCAATGTAGCTATTTGTAACTTTAAAGAGAAGCCTTTAAGAAAAATAAGAACCATACATTTTATTGACAATCTTATGTGTTGTGTGTGTCTTGGAAAATATTTTGTGTAATTGCTTTTCTTTATTATGGATGTAAAATTTAATATGATGATGTCTGTTAAGCATTAATAGTTGATAGTATTCAATTAAGCTTAAAAATGTGACAATGTGAACTAATACAGTGATGGTCAATACTGTTGTTGTGTATTCAATAATAGTTTAATTGCTTTTAGTTAGTTACAATGCTATTAATATTATAAGGCATTTTTTTTTAATTTTTGTTTTTAATATTAGAGATAATGGTAGGCCTTTATTTGCTACAGTGTAGCAAATATACTGCACACTTATAGTATTCCAACTAGTAAATTATGTAATTTGTTGAATGCTATTAAAGAGCTTCCATATAAAATATGTCTTAACATAATTCTTTAGTTTTTATTTCATAATACTATTACTACTATTAATAATAACACCTTTATTATCCATGCAGAAAATGTCTTTACTTTAACTCTGTGAAAAATATTTACATGAACAATCCCATTAAAAAAAACTATCTACATTGGATTTAAAAAAAAACAAATTACACTCGCTATAGCTCTAAAAATATTTTACTTAGTTTTTTTTTACAGTGACCAATAGTTAAGACTAAAAATTAAGGTGTAAAATAATATACAATACAGTACTAAAAAAGACATTGTTATCTTGGCGTAAATAGGGCTGCTTCATTGAAGGATGTCTTTACTGCTAACTGTTGATCATTGTGCAGGCCATATGACACCCTGCTTATTAACTAAAGTGTGCTCCCAGATTCTGCAGGCTTTTCAGGACTTTGCTTATTTATTGTGCAATAGTAGATCATTAGCGGAACTAAGAACACTGATCTGGAAGCAGTCAGAAACTTGTTCTATATCAGCAGCATGTACATTCCTTTGATCTAAAAAAAAAAATAATGATAAAATAATACAAATAAAAAATTATATTTTAAATGCAAAATATAAAAAGGATAATGCAGAAGTTCAATGTAATATAAATGATGGTATCCATATCTTGAGTCCACTTCCCCATTAATGTTTAGTCAGCTACCCTTATGAAACTTTAAACTGCATCCTCTTTGAATGCCATCTACAAGACAAAGATGATAGTGCCTAACATTTGGTTTGGCAGTTTTTTGGATAGCAGTCAATCTTGGTACTGATGCCAAGGTGGCTGGCTGATGACATGACAACTATTAGCTGGTTCAACATTGTTTTTTTTAAATACATTGACAAAGTTTAGTTTGTCTTTCCATTTTCCCTTGTATCGGTGGGCTGAAATCAATCACAACTGAATTTAATGTCTAGCTTTGTTTTAAAAACAAATTATTTTATATAAAACTTTTGAGGAGTACACATAATGGGTCCAAGAATATTGACTGATTTGGAAGGGTGGCTAACTTGGAGCTGTCTTCATATACACAGGAGCACCTGGCTGACAGCTGGTACATTGATGATAAAATAAGTTAGTTTGGGATTATCTGCGATAGAAAGTAAATGTACATAGTTATTTTAACCTGACCCTGTTTTCTAGTTTAAATGCATAGATAACTGAACCAATTAACAGCACCTAAAATTTGTTAAAATAGTAAAAGACTGATTTATAGCCAGTAACATATTCAGTTAACATTGACTAGCAAGAGTGTCATGTGCAAAGCATAATGACCTGCCACCTTTACTTTCAACAACAAATGTCAGGTACGTATTAGGGCTCAGGGTCATTCTAGAAACTCCATCCCAATCTTCAAACCCAAGACCCTTAGATTCAGAAACCAAGCCCTTTAACAATCAGCCAACCTTTTGAGAAGAATACAGAAATTATTACGGTATAAACCTTATTCATTAAGCCAAAATATCAAACTACAGCCTATGAGAAACAAAAAAGTAAACAGATAGAACAAGAAATCAAATGATGCACATGGGGATGCATTGGGCAAACAATGAGAAGAACAGCAGACAACATTGCAAGACTGGACTGGAACCAAGAGAGGAAGAGAAAGTCTAGGAGACCCATGCAAACATGGATTAAACCGGCAGACCAAGAAGGAAAGTTGGCAGGATGGAAATGGACCCAAGCAAGGGGAATAGCCCAGAACAGATTCAGAATGTGAAGCACTGATGCGGCAGCTCTATGCTCTGCTGGGAGTCAAAAAATTTAAGTCAAGTCCTTTATCCTTAGTGATTAGAATGAAGCTGTATTCAAATGTAATCTTGGAAAACTTATTTAAAAAAAAAAGGATAATAAAAAAAAAGCTAATGACAACATTTTTAATTAGCATGCTTAAATAAGTTTTTTGGTTAGGTAATTTTTATCTAATTTCTTATGTTGCCTATTTTTTGTTATTATGCATTCATTCAAAGATAGAAAGATCTATTTAAAATAGCTATACCATAATCGTAGGCCAAAGGAACAGATGACTTTATATCATCTGCCCTATGGACCACAAGGTCTAAAAGGGGAACTATATCATAATGCTTTAAAAATCTACTTGCCATGAAGAAGAATAAAAACAGGCCATCTTTGCTGCAGTTCTTTGTTTTCTATCTGTTCCCAAAATATGGTTTCATTAAACTGTGTGCAGCTCCTAATTCTTGATCACCAGGAAATACTCTGCATCATTATCTAAAAAACATTTAAAATTAATGACCTAGACATAGAAGATTAGTGTAGATACTGGAACTGAAAGCTATTTTTTTATATAGTTTAATCAAATTAGCACTTGAAAAAAAGATTTAGTACAAAAAAAAATAATAATTAGAAAGTTAACTTAATTTCCTGAACTAACCTGTAAGTTTTAGCTAACCTATTATGTATTATCACATTCACCTATCCCTCAGTTGTTGGACCATTGGGGCACCACACATGATCTGTTGGCCATATTTTCCATTCCTGTCTGTAATATTATCCAAAAGAAAAAAATTTTGATGTAGACTTTAAGTTTTGCCTGTAACTCATAGGAGATTATTTCATTAGTCTATAAGCTGATCTAATTTAGAGAACTTGGTCTGCATCTTGATCAGAACAATTGTTAATGAGATAATGAAGGTATTCAGCTGACAAATAAAATATAATGTGTTTAAAGTCTTAGTGATAAGGGAATTCATGCTTAACTAGTTTGGACACTACTGAATATATCTAGCTCTAGAAATCCTATAAGAAGAGAAATATACCAACTTTGAAAAGTAATTACAAAAATATGTGGACAATGTTTGACATGCCAGTTCTACAGACTAGCTGGATTTCACTAAAGCTGCACCATGTAACAATATATATAGAATCTTAAATTCTACCAAGTCTTGGTTTTACTGACAACCAGTCGACAAATGCAGTTAACAATAATTAAACCTGTAGCTTGTCTTTATTAAATTCAAAAGAGCATTTTGGCCCACTTCAAATGTCTCAGATGAGGGAACGAAACCTGAACTACTGGCCTGAATATCACAGTCCACAGCAGCCCTTTCAAAACTTAAAATAATATGGAAAGACAAAGGCTTAGCCCTCAGCACCAAAATCAGACTGATGCGCTCTCTGGTCATGGCCACATTTTTATATGCTTGTGAGTCTTGGACGTTGACTGCAAAGCTAGAGAGGAGGATCCTAGCAATGGAATTGAAATTCTACACAAGAATTCTAGGTATTACAACAGAAGAATCCTAGGTATTACATTCAGAGACCACATCACAAACCAAGAGACTAAAGACAGGGTTACTGCAGTGATTGGACCCCATGATGACCTGCTAACTATTGTAAGAAAACGCAAGTTTAAAATCTATGGCTATATTACAAGATCTTCGGGGCTCACAAAGACCTTCCTTCAGGTAACAGTACCAGGAAAAAAAAGAAGAGGCAGACAGAGAAAGTGATGGGAGGATAACATAAAAGAATGAACAGGTCTACCATTGAAAGAGGTTCTAACTAAGGCAAAAGACAGAGAGGAATGGAGAAAAATGGTCGACGAGTCTTGCATGGTGCCCCAACGGTCCCATAGACTAAGGGATAGGTAAAAGTAATGTAATGCATAGAACACTTTGACACATAAGAAATGTTAAGTCTAATTATAAACTATTTATGTAGTTTTGTTTACCCAGAGAGTGGTTCAAAGAAGCATCAATGTTTTGGATAACTAAAGTCTTTAATAAAAATAAACTTACTATTGACATGGTAGTTATCAGATGTCAAAGGATTCACCTGCTGTTCAGTGCTTGTATTAATTTGATCTTCCAGAATGATTCTTTAATGACTCCTTGATTCCACCGAGGACTAGTACCGTAACTCTAGTGTTGAAAACTGTCCTCACGTGAGCTTCCCTCTTTGGTTCAAACTATAACATTATAAATAAATTTACATCAGATTAGTACATTTTCCTTAAATGAACTTTTATTTATACTTATATACTACTTCTTCTTTCTAGCCAGCTTTTTGCTGCTGAGCTCAGAGCTCTTTGGCAGACTGTGCCAAGGAAAAATAGTGTCTTCAGTTGTTCAGCACTGCCATACAGGGTGTTGGTTATGTTGGTTTGAAATGTTAGTAGGGTCTGCCTAAGGTGGATTAGGAAGGGGCATTCAAAGAGGATGTGGTTTACAGTTTCATAAGGGTGGGTGCAGTGTCTACAAAGAGGTAGGTGAGTGGGATTTATCTTGTTAAGATGGTAATTTAACAGAGGTGTTTGTCCTGTTCTTAGTTGGAAGGTTGTAGATTGCTCTTTGCAGGGGAAGAAGTTAATATTGTCCAGTTTGTTTGGCATGGTCATTTCTTTGTACATGGCTCTGCCTGTGTTTCCTGATGCCCATTGGTAGAACCACTCCTCTTTGTGATTGTTGACTAGCATTGACCTTAGGGTGAGGTAGTTAACAGGTTGTTCCATAGTGATCCTGCCATACTTACGCTTAATGGAGTTTTATTAAAATCATTTATTGAAATATCTCTTAAATGCACATAATAAAAAAAAAAGAAGCCACTTACTAGTTGTCATGTTACTGCTTAGATTAATAGTTTGAATAGAGATTGTTGGATTTTGATAAGAATTATTGTTTTAGAGATTCCTTTTATCTCCATCGCTAATCTTAACTTTGTTCTCTATTGAATCGGGAGCAAAACAAACTCTGGACTCTCTTCCACTCTATTTTCTCATTTTACTGGCATCATGTCCCTGGGGAAATTTAAAAAAAAAAAAAATTAATTTCAGCTCAATCTCAATGATCAAGGTCAATATATGAAAAAAAATCCCCCTGGTCCTAATCCAATGATTCCCATGTTCATTTCATCAAAATCTATCAAATACTTTCAAGTCTTTGAAGTAGTAGTAAAAATTCTACTTGGTCATTGGAGACAATTACAAGATTCCCATTGTTATTTCTGTGCTGTCAGATTATTACCATTGTCAAAAGTATTCATTATATTCATCTAGATTATAATAAAATGATGACATGCAAAATGTTTTCAGAGTTGAAGATAATTACTTCCTAGTCCAAACCTCCTGCAGGAGGATGGGGAATGGGAGCGGGCAGGGTTTGAACCCAGGATCATCGATAAATCTGAATGACAGTCCAGCGTGCAAACCACACGACTAGGCAGACCATCCTGGTGTTTTAAGGTGTCATAAATAATACTGCTAGTGATAATTAGTTGCTAATACAAAATAATATTTTCCTCAGCAGCATTTTCAAAATATTCAAAAAACCTTTGGATGCTATTTGTTGATGCAATTTTGATATGTGACTCCAAAAAGCTAACCCAATCTTAAATGTATTCTTAAGTTATACTAAGTTATATGTAGAGGGCTGCCTGGTTGTGTGGTATGTGCTCTGGACTGTCATCATGATAATTACAAGTTTGAACTCTACCCGCTGCCATCCTCCAAGTCCTGTGGGAGGTTTGGACTTGAATCTAATAATCTTCATTTCTAAAGGAAGTTTCAAAACAAAACAAGGGAGTCACAAATTAATGTTAATTAATGCTATAAAAAAAAATGAATGAATTAAAAATAAGAAAAATAAATAAATTTTATTGCAAAAATGTTTAGTCTCCCTGTAAACATATCATGGAGAATTCAGTGACAAGAATTGAATGCTAACTTTGAACACACTCCATTTGACTTTTGTTCCCCATTGAAGTCTCTGTGTGGTTTCCTCCATCCCAAAATTGTCTTCATGTAGTTCATGTCTCCTGTTGAAAACCATTTCTTCAGTTTGTAAAATAACATATACACAATTCCTATGATTTCATCATTGTAAAACTAACCTACACTCCATAATATTATGTAATGTCTATATCTCTAGGTAGGTTGGCATGAGAGTTTATGTTAGAAAGATGATCATCATGGTCATGTTAGTTGGCAGTTAGGAATTGTCAGAAAACTCTTCACTTGAAAAACTAATCTCTATTAGTGGTCATAGTTTGGAGTACAAAAAGGGACAGGGCTAAGACTTTGATAATTGTCATAAGCAAACAGTTTAAGTATATTATCCACTTCAATGAGGCCATGAGATGGTTTACATTTATATTTCTGAAATTTAAAAAAAAATGTATGCTGTTCATGATTGCTAACATTTTTATTATAGTATAAATAAACTAAACAAAGCTTGTAAAGTGGGCTTAAAATATAAATCTAGGTAGAACCCAGGTCATTTATGTAAATTAGAAACACAGGTTGACCTTGAACTGTTCTTTAAGGTACACATGAGTTAGCTTGGTAATGATTTGGACTCATTATTATTATAGTTTATTCTACATCTATTTTCAAAATCCTGGATCCATTGGTGTAATGGACAGGTAAAGTCAGTTGTTTAATTTTGTAAGCAAACTATGGTGGTGAACTTTGTCAAATGCCTTAGAGAAGTCAAAATAAAATGATGTTTGCTCACTATTATCTAAGCCTTTGAAAAGTCATCAATTAGACCTATTAAGAGTTACACATGACCTAGATTTCCTAAAACCATGTTGTCATAGAGTAAGGACATTATGTTAATCTAAGTAATTATGATGTTCCTACACATTATGTGTTCTAGTATTTTACATGTGATGCTGATGAGTGATACTGGTCTGCAGTTTATCTACTTTGCTACTCTACCCTGATAATTTGATGCCCGAAAAAGCATTTTGAACACTGGTGCTAGTTCTTTGAGTAATCTAGCTTGAATACCATCAAATCCAGGTGGTTATTAGTGAGCTAATAGTTTTGGATCACTTTTTCTTGTGTGTGTATATATATTATATATATATATATATCCTACTACAATCAAAGAGAGTAAAGTAACATTTTAAGATGATCATAAAACTTCAGCCACTTCCAAATACCATTTTTCACATATATTTCATATGAAGAAGATGGTGAAGCTCTAATGCTCATCTTCTGGAATTGCTGAATGAAGAAAGACTAAAAGACTTTATTTTCAAGCCTAAATTATGACATATCAAATGATGGGAAAAAAACAAACTAAGACATACTCAGAGATGAAAAAATATTAATTAGTTGTAGGGAAATTTTCCCTTAGGATTCATTTACTAAATAGTATAGTGATGGCTGAATGTAATAAAAAATATGAATAAATTTAAAATATTTTTAGAAATCTTCTTTAGAAATTATGATTCACCCTATAATTATGCTGTCACAGTCTCAGTTGACATTGCCTGTTATATGTTCACCTCGGGTTAAGAGGGTGAAAAGACACATGAAACTCCTGATGTAGAAACAGGAAGTAAGGACTAAATTGACTTTTAGTTCAGTCAGTAGTATCTTTTGGTCCAGTCTGCACAGTAGTGACTTAGAGAGTCGAGTAGTAACTTTGAGTTAAGTAGTATCTTTTGGGCAGTTGAAGCCAGTGGTCACTTGAGACAGTATATATATTTCTAGGAGTTAATTTTCGGTAGTATTAAAGTATTTGCTACCCGCAGTGATGTGGACGTTACTTGTAGTCTATTCTGAGAACTTAACATGTTGAATATATGTGATATCGCTGTTATGCAGATGTGATAATGTCTTGTATTGGATTATGTAACTGCCAAGGAGTGGAGTATAATTATTGTCATCAAATAAACTTTATATTTTGTCTGCCAAAGTGGATTTAAGTCAGTCTGTAATATCTATTTTTGTCATGTGTGACTCCAGGAAGCACAAAACCAGCATTCCATGACATTCGCATTAATAGTAACCAGTCTTATGTGTAATATTATAATACTACCTCAACACACACTTAACGCTGACATATGCATGGTTCTTAATTTGAAATAGATTTATGCATGAGTGCAAACTCTCAACCATAGTTAATGGCTTGTATAACATTTTTTAAAATGACTTTGCTATTTAATCCTCATTATTGTAAATTATCGCATTTAATATTCTTTTAAGTTTACCGTTTAGAGCTATCCTGATATTGTGTGAACTCATCTTTCAGGGGGCCTAGGCACAACCCTAACACTAAGCATCTCCTTGCAATGTTTGTTTAGGTCTTTATCACAACTCACCCTAGCCCTAGAGTGTTCATGGTAGTGAGATCTTCTTCTACAGAAATGGGTCTTTATTGTTGTCTGACATCATAGATATTATTCCTTTATTGACTGGATGTGATGGAACAGACCCTGAGTAATACAATGAAGAATGATTAGGACTTACTTCTGGTTCATGAACAGTGATTATCATTAATTTTTTAACACTTTCATATATTTTTTTCATTCAAAGTAAGGTTAACCCAATTAATGTGGGAAAGTTTTTAATTTTTTAGACATAGAAGTATAAAAAATTTAAATGAAAGAGAGAGAATTTAATAGGAAAAAGTAAGTGCTGCTTAATTAACATCACCATAATTGACTACGGAATTGAAAGACATAATTAGACAACATGCCCTCTAACATTTGTAATAGTGATTAGTAGCATATAACTTAAAGTCATAAGATTTTAAGTGATCAATAAGAAAGCCTAATGAACTTATTTTTTTTTGTAACAAAGTTCTAGAATAACTGCATAACTTCATCTCTGGCACTGCCTTAATGATTTTAACTTCTTTACAGAGAACAACAAGGTATTTACCTTGGAGTTTTTGTCTCAGATGAAGGAACCAAACCTGAACTACTGGCCAGAATTGCCTAGACAACAGCAGCACTTGCAAAACTCAAAACAATCTGGACAGACAAAGGCATAGCCCTTGACACTAAAATCAGACTGATGCACTCCCTTGTTACGGCCACATTATTATTATATGAATGCGAATATTGGATGCTGACTGCAGATCTAGAGAAAGGGATCCTAGCAATGGAGCTAAGATGCTACAGAAAGATCTTCAGTATCTTATCTTATATGATACAGACGTTACTTCAAAAAAGAAGATGATTAGGTCCTACGGGTCATGCATATTTACATATTAACCAATGACCTAAATTCTGCCAAGTCAATGGTTTTCTTAGCTAGATCAGGCAACCCATTCCATGCTCTAATAGTGCTAGGGAAGAAAAAGCATTTGTACAAATTTGTCCTAGCCTATGGAACGATGAATGTGCCTTTATCTTTGGGTCTTTCTGAGTATTTTATTACATTTTGTTTTTGTATTTGAAGATTATGGTTCAGTGTTTTATGTATAATTGCTAAGTCTTCTATTCGAAGGCTTTCTAAATTTAGTGATTTTACTAAAAGTGTTACTCTAGTCAAATGTGAATATTCATTTGTTATGAATCTCACTGCTCTATTTTGTGTCCGCTCCAGTTTCTTAATGTTTTCTTGAGTTGAGGGGTCCCAAACAGAGGATGCATATTCTAATATTAGCCTAACAAGGGTTAAATAACATTTTAGTTTTATGTTCTTATTTGATTTATAGAAATTTCTTTTAATAAACCCTATTGCTTTATTTGATTTTATGACAGTTTCATCAATATGGGGATTCCATGACAGTTTTTCATTTATTATAGCGCCTAGGTATTTTGCATTTTTAGTCAGTGTTACTGGTTTACTATGAATAAGATAAGTGGAATTAATTAATTAACTTGTTTTTACAAAGATTGCATCATGAATGAAGAGATTAGAAACAGGATTAATACAGCAGTTGGACTCTCTGATGACCTGCTAACCACTGTCAAAAAAAAAGTAAACTCAAACTCTATGGCCAGGTCTTTCAGGCCCGCAAAGACTTTCCTTCAGGAAAAAAATACCAGAAAAAGAAGAAAACGGAAGACAGAGGAAGCGATGGGAAGACATCAAAGAATGGACAGGCCTGTCATTGAATGAAATTCTATCCAAAGCAAAGGACATAGAGGAATGGAGAAAGACATTTGAGAGATCTTGTTAGGTGTCAAAATGGTTGAACAGACTAAGGGATAGGTGATGAAGAGAACACACAACTCAATACTTTGAGCATCAAGCCATTGATCTCTTCAAATTTTCTCCAAAATTGAAATGATGCTTTTTTGTAATATAATCACTGATTCACACACATTTACTCACATAACTAAGTAGCTTTTGTTTACCCATCTTACTATCATTATTGTTTTAAAAAGATACAAATTATTTTGGTTTCTATACATACATTCCTATTTCTTAGGCAAACTTTTGCATTTATAAAACAATTAGTTTTTAGATGGACATAATGAAAGACAGACAAACATACCCATACATGTTTAGCCAGCAGAAAAACATCTTACTCTATAATTCTAGTCTGGCTGCAAGTCGTCCATACATTGAGTATAGTTGATAGATAACTTCTTTAGTGTCTTGTAAATCTGTGCAAAGCAAACAAACAAAACATATTTGTAGAATCATAGTAGTTACACATAAACTCGATTTTTTAACTGAGTAAAGTAGGATTTAATTTGTAGAATTCAAAGCATACCATCTTGATCCTTTCTCTTTCTTCTCAAACTTCATTTTTTGTACATATCTGAGGGCACGTGATGCATGATTACCTGATTAGGGAATAAATTCAAAAGATAACATTGCAATGTCTGTGAATATAATATACAACAGCAGACATTCATCTTAAAAAATATTATGGTGTTAATTTCTATAAACAATATTTAGACAAAATACAAAAAATATTCAAATAAAGTTAAGTTTCTATGTAGTGAGTGGATGCTTTACCCACTTAATGTTTATTTGACATAGTGTCCATGTTCAATTAAAATTTTATTTACCAACATTGCTATTTTAGTAACAGTAATAAACAAACTTACCAATTGATAAGAAATACATTCCTGAGACCTCGAAATAGTCTCACCACAGCTATAGGTGTTGGAATGATATCAAAAGGTATTGAGAGTGTTGTCCCTTGCTCTATGAAAGAAATCCAAAGCTTGCCTCTGGCAAACTTCCACACACAGTCTTCACTTTTCTGAAAAACGTACAACTTAGTAAATAGATGGCAACATAATGGAGAAAATGCAACAATCAATAATCTGTTTATTAACTTAAAACTTTAAAAGGGGCATCAGTATTGGAGCTGACCTGCTAACTATAGTAAAAAAACATAAGCTAAAAATCTATGGCCACCTTACAAGGTCTTAGGGGCCCGCAAGGACTATGTGGTCAAGACATTTTCAAAATAGTTATAAGGCGAAAAAAATATGAATTGATCAAAATCAATCTTAACGAGAATAAAATAGAACCACTCATTGGTCGGCATTCTATTTTTATGTCAGTGTAACTCTTATTCTTTGATAATAATTTTTGTTTAGATGCAAGAGCGTTCAATGACAACTTGAATTATAGACCTGAATGGGTTCCACTTTAGATTTTTCAGAATGTGGTGACTGATAGTGACATGCAGATGGTGGTGACTGATAGTACCATTAATGCAGATGGTGGTGACTGACAACTCCATTCAAACAGATGGTGGTGACTTATAGCACCATTCATGCATATGGTGGTGACTGATAGTACCATTCATATAGATGGTGGTGACTGATAGTACCATTCAAACAGATGGTGGTGACTGATAGTATCATTCATACAGATGGTGGTGACTGATATTACCATTCATTCAAATGTTGGTGACTGATAGTACCATTCATTCAGAATGTGGTGACTGATAGTGACATGCAGATGGTGGTGACTGATAGTACCATTCATTCAGAATGTGGTGACTGATAGTACCATTAATGCAGATGGTGGTGACTGACAACTCCATTCAAACAGATGGTGGTGACTTATAGCACCATTCATGCATATGGTGGTGACTGATAGTACCATTCATATAGTATTATTCATGGACATGGTGGTGACTGATATTACCATTCATTCAAATGGTGGTGACTGATAGTACCATTAATGCAGATGGTGGTGACTGACAACTCCATTCAAACAGATGGTGGTGACCTATAGCACCATTCATGCATATGGTGGTGACTGATAGTACCATTAATGCAGATGGTGGTGACTGACAACTCCATTCAAACAGATGGTGGTGACTTATAGCACCATTCATGCATATGGTGGTGACTGATAGTACCATTCATTGACAATGTGGTGACTGATAGTGACATGCAGATGGTGGTGACTAATAGTATCATAATGCAGATGGCGGTGACTGACAACTCCATTCAAACAGATGGTGGTGACTTATAGCACCATTCATGCATATGGTGGTGACTGACAGTACCATTCTTAGCAATTATACATTAAACACTGAACCACACAGATGGTGGTGACTGATAGTACCATTCATACAGATGTTGTTGACTGATAGTATCATTCATACAGATGGTGGTGACTTAAATCACCATTCATATAGATGGTGGTGACTAATAGTACCATTCAAACAGATGGTGGTGACTGATAGTACCATTAATGCAGATGGTGGTGACTGACAACTCCATTCAAACAGATGGTGGTGACTTATAGCACCATTCATGCATATGGTGGTGACTGATAGTACCATTCATATAGTATTATTCATGGACATGGTGGTGACTGATATTACCATTCATTCAAATGGTAATGACTGATAGTACCATTAATGCAGATGGTGGTGACTGACAACTCCATTCAAACAGATGGTGGTGACCTATAGCACCATTCATGCATATGGTGGTGACTGATAGTACCATTCATATAGATGTTGGTGACTGATAGTACCATTAATGCAGATGGTGGTGACTGACAACTCCATTCAAACAGATGGTGGTGACTTATAGTACCATTCATGCATATGGTGGTGACTGATAGTACCATTCATATAGTATTATTCATGGACATGGTGGTGACTGATATTACCATTCATTCAAATGGTGGTGACTGATAGTACCATTAATGCAGATGGTGGTGACTGACAACTCCATTCAAACAGATGGTGGTGACCTATAGCACCATTCATGCATATGGTGGTGACTGATAGTACCATTCATATAGATGGTGGTGACTGATAGTACCATTCAAACAGATGGTGGTGACTGATAGTATCATTCATACAGATGGTGGTGACTGACATTACCATTCATTCAAATGGTGGTGACTGATAGTACCATTCATTCAGAATGTGGTGACTGATAGTGACATGCAGATGGTGGTGACTGATAGTACCATTAATGCAGATGGTGGTGACTGACAACTCCATTCAAACAGATGGTGGTGACTTATAGCACCATTCATGCATATGGTGGTGACTGATAGTACCATTCATATAGTTCTATTCATGGACATGGTGGTGACTGATATTACCATTCATTCAAATGGTGGTGACTGATAGTACCATTAATGCAGATGGTGGTGACTGACAACTCCATTCAAACAGATGGTGGTGACTTATAGCACCATTCATGCATATGGTGGTGACTGATAGTACCATTCATTGACAATGTGGTGACTGATAGTGACATGCAGATGGTGGTGACTAATAGTATCATAATGCAGATGGCGGTGACTGACAACTCCATTCAAACAGATGGTGGTGACTTATAGCACCATTCATGCATATGGTGGTGACTGACAGTACCATTCTTAGCAATTATACATTAAACACTGAACCACACAGATGGTGGTGACTGATAGTACCATTCATACAGATGTTGTTGACTGATAGTATCATTCATACAGATGGTGGTGACTTAAATCACCATTCATATAGATGGTGGTGACTAATAGTACCATTCACAAAGATGGTGGTGACTGAGCATGGAATGGGTTGCCTGAGCCAACCAAGAAAACCAATGAATTGTCAGAATTTAAGTCATTGGTTAACATGCATGACTAGATGCAGATGCATAGGATGTAATCATCATTTCTATATTTTATATTTGGATTCATTAATTCATGTATTGTCATTGACAAGGAATATATGTTTAAAATTTCAACTTGATCCGTGAAAAGGAAATGGGAGACAGACACAGACCAAGTGAGCTAAGCTTTTAAAAAAGACCTAAATTCTGTTAAAAGAATCCAAAGAAGCTAACAAATGAACTGTCTTTATTTCATGTCTAACTCTAGTCTTTGTTTTTATGATGATGTTATTGTCACTATAAAAAACCTAATACGCAAAACAAAATGAATCTTAACATTTTTTTTACAGGCCTAATTCCATATTGTAAAGTAGCAAATCCTAATAATGTTAATAATGTATAGCCTAAAAGTACTTAGAGTTGTTCTAGTGTGCACACACGTTTTAATAATTGTAATTTTTTAGTTAATTTAATGATATATTTATTCTAATTGTTCATCTTTCCTTTCAACTAACAAAGGAATTCCTAAAACACAAAGTTGTAAGATCTCATGTAGCATAAATTTCTTAAGATGAAATCAAAGTTTCAAGCCATAAGTTTTCTATAATGTTTATGGGCTAGCTGATCAAACCATTACAGGCTAGAAATATAGAATAGAAAATAGAAATATTTGCCAATGCTTTGCAACCACAGGAAAAAAAAATTATACAAGATGAGGACAATAAATATTTTTTGACCTAAAGTTAGCTTTCTTGGGCTATTTTAAAAACTAATTTGAAGTATACAATTAAAAAATTACTTAATGTTTACTTCCTTTTTAGAGCTCTATGTCAAGCAAGCAACTTACAATTACTGGTTAATTGAAAACTTATGAATGGGTTAATTAGAACTAGCTGCAGTGTGTTAAGGTGCTTAGTTCTATTAACTTCTAAACGGTGAAGATCACACTTGATAAAGCAATTCCAGTATTATATTAATGATAGATTGTAGAATATTAACATTCTGAAATGAAGCTTCCCAATCAAACTGTATAAAGGCAGATTAAATAAATACAATCTATATCTAGTCATACACAAAATACATTGAAGTGACAGTAATAAAGTCTAAACTATACAAAAGATTAGATACAGAAAACAGCAAGGCTCTTAAAAATGGTACCTCAATTCCTGTATAATAGAACACAGTAAACCAAGTGTCCCTCTTATTTAATTATATAGGTTACATATGTTTATTCAAAAAATAGATAATTATGTCTTTCTAATTATGAATTTCATGTGTCAGTCTAGTCATGCATGTTAATCAGTGACTTAAACTCTGCTAAGTAATTGTTTTTCCCAGCTGATTCATGAAACGAACTACACGCTCATTTAAACTATACTATTCTTAACAACACTCTTCATATAGCTATTTCTACAAGAGAGGTCATTAGTACTATCAAAGCAAAGATGGACTGGCTTAATGGGCATTCTGGCAAATGTTCAAATGCCTGAAGGGTAGACACTACAACTGGACCAGTGGACCACTGAATAGGCCCTTTGAATGATATTAAGGCCTGTTTAAGTTTTTAATATTTTTTGTAAAAGGTGTCCTTTTCCTTTTTAAAGATCTTTTTATAAAATGTACAGTGTATACTAGCCTTATACACATTTTTGATAATGATAGAATGGATTATATGATATAATAGATGGCCTAAATTCAAAATATTAGGTGCATATAAGGACTGTAGTGCATCTTACGGCAAGGTGCAGGGCATAGTAGGCCTATTATTTTCGGTATTGTACTGTACTACAGTTCAGTGACTGTACTGTTAATAAAGTACAATACATTTTAATCAAACATTTAGAAAAAAATCTAGTCTTGATAAAAAAAAAAAGCAATTACTTTTGTGATTTAATAACTCATATCTACGGTCTACGACTACGTTATTATTTAAATTTAGACTATTTATTATACTAGATCTAGACAATCTTAGTCAATCTAGTAACTAGTCTAGATCTAGATCTAATTCTAATCAAGTCTAATGTTTTGTTATTTCAATGAAATCAATGCAATGATGTAAAATCATAAAGAATCTACACACAAAAAGTACAATAATCAAGTTATATTTAATACTGGTACTTTTCATTTGTTCAACAAAAGAACGTCATTTAACCTCGTTCTTCTTTCGACATAGATTCTATCTAAAAAAGGAAAGAAAATACAATCATAACAATGTGAGCCACCATAGTCCATACTGATGCTTTTACAGTTGTCAGCAATAATATTACGGTGTATAAGCAAAAAGCCCCTGAGAAATGTTGAGAATGCTGTACAACTATAAACCTAGATCTAGAACAGGGGTTTCTTAACCTGTGGTCGCGACCCCTTTGGATGTCAAATGAGCATTTCACAGGGTCGCCTAAGACCATCAGAAAATTGGATTTGGGGGGGGGGGGGGGGGGGGAGATTTATAATTTTTATCGCTAGTTTTTTTTGTTCTTATGTGTTGTAACATTTTTGTACCACAGTGGATATAGATTTATATTGCAAATTATAGAGATGGGACATTACTCAAATAGCATTATTACCAAATAAATTTAGAAACGATCGTCAAGTTTCAATTTTTAAAAAAAGTGGCGGTGACAAATATAATAATAAGGCTAGTCTTCGAGTCTGAATTTTAAGATTAGTGAGGAATGCAGTATTTCCCATGGCTGCGCAGTCCCAGCTGTGACCTACATATAACAAAGACATACCCTATATATTGCAAGACGATACAGAGGGTACTTTTAGTGAATGTAACATCCTTGTTTGATAGTAGTTTGTTATTTTTATTTGTTCTTCTTTGTGTTTCTTTTTTTTTATAATTGTCATTCAAAAATCGATGTTACAGACCACATCTTTGTTGTTGCAAAATATATTTTTCAAGAAATAAATTTACTGTCTATCAATGCATCGAAACACCATTGTGGGATCAAACATTTCTTTGGTGAAGATATAATCACGTAGTGAAGAAAATTCAATTAATAAATACGCCATCGTATTATAGTCAATGGAAAAAAGTTTATTATGTAACAACTCATGAACACGGACTTGTAACAAAAGAAGGTTAATAAAAGAAAAGAGAATGACGATTTTTTAATATTTTTTTTTTTGCGGTATAGTTTTAGCAGAAACCCGATGCAACATTTGTAATGAAGTTCTCTCTGCCATATGTATTGAGGTCGAACAAACATCCGAACTTTGCCGATTATGACATACAGTGGTTTAGTTTAGATGGTTTAGACTCATATGGCAAGTACCATAATTGAAACTTATCAGCCTATGAATCTTCTTGTTTGGTAGCTGTCAGAATCGCCAGAGTTCTGAAACCTCACACCACTACCAAGCAGTTATTGTCAGTGGCTAAAGATATGATTGGAGCCAAATTTATTAATAAATTTAGTGTAATTTGCATAAATAATGACACTATTTACAGGAGATTAGTTGACATGTCTTCTGATATTAAGGAAATGATATCTGCTTCTTTTACAATATTTAGCATCCAGCTTGATGAATCCACAGGCGTTGTAAATTGTTCACAATTACTAGTTCCGGTAAGATATACCAGTATACACAAAGGAGATTTTCAAAGATTAGTTTCAATGCAAAACTCTATAAACGACCTCTACAGCACCTGATGTAATTGACAAAGTTGGTTAAATTTGAAAAAGCAAAAGACTTCTTGGAAAAATAATTGTGGCATCTGAACAGATGGTGCTCTAAGTATGCTTGGATGTCGGTCTAGAGGTTCTATCTTTGGTATAGAATGAGTCCTCATAAGAATTCATCCTAATTCACTGTATGATTTATCGACATATATTAGCAACGTCAATAGCAATGCATCTAGCAATGCATCTAAATATTTCTCTTCAATGTCAATTACAAAATTCTGGATCAATTGTTTGCAGTCATATCTTCACAACATAAATAACATATATACACACACACATATATATATATCTTTAAATACAAACTATAAATTCTAAGCTTTTACTTTAATTACTATAATCTACATGTATGTTTGAACATTTCATTTTTTTATATATAATATTCACATAGATAGGCCTACCTACTACTACTATAGTCTATATTACTATATTAGTATAAATCAAACTTTGTAGCACCTATGTTAAAAGTTAACTCTATTTTAAATAAAAGATCTAATAGATCTATAAATATTTATTGGCTGACAGAGTAGTCAGTAGATCTTATCAAATATAGAGCTAATTAACTGGATCTTCTAACTCTTTGAGTACTTAGACTGATTTTTATACTAGAACTAGATAATCAAGAATGTCTAGTCTAGATCTAATCAAGTTGTCATTTTAATTCTATAATAGTAAAAGAGTAGATCCTTCAATTTACACCTATCTATATCTAGGTCTAATAAACAAACTAGATCTAGAATCTAGTAAGTATTAAGTATTAGAGATCTAGACATACTCACAATAGTCTCTGAGTCTAAGTCTAGACTTTAACTTGTCTAGGAATAGAGTGTCACTAGAGTACTGCTAGAGCTACTAGTTAACTAGATATTATATTTTCTCTAGATTTAGTTAGGTCTAGCGGCAGTCTAGCCTAAACCTAAATCCAAATTACTTTAGATTTAGTTCTAGATCTAGATCTAGACACTAATTTAGTAATGATAGAAGACTAGCCCTAGCTAGAATCATCTACTTGATCTAGAGTCTTGCATTTTTAAAAATACGTTTTTTATAATTAGTCTAGATCTAAAATCTAGATTTAATTAGAGCTAGTCTAGACTTTAAAAGTAGAATATTGAATATTATTTATTTTTTTAGATCTATATCTGATAATAGATTATAATAATAGATAATCTACTTTTGATCTACGCTGTAGAAATAGATCTAGAATCTAGATCTCTAGACTTGATTTAGCCTCTAGGTCTGGTTTCCTGGTTTCAATTTTTATACCGGCAGATCAAACTTATTAGAATTAGATCTTAATAAATTAGGCGTCTCAGGCCGGGGCCTTACTGATTTGTTTCTAAATTTTGTTTACGTTTTTGATACAAAGCGAAAGTTCGGAAATAAAGCGCATGCGCCGTAACTTAAGAATTGTAACTTCCTGTCTTTCTTTGAATTCGACTTATTAAGTTTTAGTTTGAAAGATCAAAACGTGAATGTGAAAAAAAAAAAAAAAAGTCCGATACCGAGCCGACAATCAGTCGTACTGGCATTTGCCGGCAAGCTTTTTTTTTTTTTTACTTCGATTTTGCCGGCATGCCGGATAGCTGGCGATCTTGCATCCATGACAAATTTTTTTTGTTATGGTTGGGGGTCGCCTCCAAGTGAAAAGTTGTGTTAGGGGGTCGCGGAGCTAAAAAGGTTAAGAACCGCTGATCTAGAGTGAGAATATAGACTATATCTACTTCTGATAACTTAAACTCACTAAACCTGTAGCATAAAAATAAATGACAAACCTAGATCTAGTCAATTAATTGTTTCTTCTACAATAATAAGGCTTCTCTTCGAGTCCGAAGATTAACGAGGAATGCATATTTCCCGTGGCTATAATACGCATTTATTGTCAGCATAATCTAGACTACTATCTGACCTAGGTCAATATAAAGAATGACGAGCGCTATAAAACAAGTAGATCTAGATTTCCAAGGGTACGCTATTCTGCCTCAAAGTGGCACACTGGGTGGAAACGATTACTTAAGGAAGTAATTAGGCTAAATCAGTGATGCTCAACCGAATTCGACCTGCGGGCCATTTTAACTTTCGACACTCGTGTCGCGGGCCACATCAATAAAAGGTAAAATAATGAAATCCAAATTCTCCAAAAACTATTTGAAAATATTGGATCTAGTATTAATTAATGGGATATTTAAAGTCATCATTTTTTACGCGTCTAAAAATGGGATCATTTCTCTACTTAAAATGTGAGCGACATTGTAGCTACCTTTACCACCAACTTATTTTCTTGTCTCTTTTTGGTTAATATTCCCATCGACCCTCCAATCTCTAGGCGTAGTTTGACCAATCTTTTATACGCGGCTCAAACCAAAAAGGCCTTCATATTTGTTTTATAATGCCGCTGTATATGTTCTTGTTTTTGAAACAGCCAGACTTTCTTTACAAAACAAATATGCTGGCTAATTATCATGTTCCACAAAAAAAGATCCTTTCACTTTTCTCGGTAGATTCCCATTTCATAAACTCATAAACGCACAATCGTTAAAGGTCATGGTACCAATCCTTCAGAGAAAAAGTGGAGGCCCTAACAGTTTTGAAGGGGTGAGGATTTGATTTTCTACTTTTGTGCCGACGTTTCGGCGGGCCGGATGAAACTACGTCGCGGGCCGGTTCTGGCCCGCGGGCCGTACTTTGGGCATCACTGGGCTAAATGAATAGCAAAACAAAACTCCTGTGGGAGTGTCCAAGGGAATGCCAGAGCTTTCCAATTGCACGGTGCGGAGTTGAAAGTTTCCACGTCCCTGTCGATAATCCATGTGCCGTTCCTCAAGGAACCGTTACAATAATGGCGAGTCCTGCACGGTTAGCTTGGTAAAACATAGGGAAATGGCGGGGTGTTCCCGGTTTGCTCGGCCTTCGGCAATGTATTCTAGTCCATGCGATCGGAAACAGCAATGTCTTACATAGGCATTGACTTGGACCTCTTTCAGACAGAACGGTTTGTTCAAGCAGGCTTCGGCTCAACTCTTTTGACAATCACAAGGATCTAGATTTCATTTTCTATACCCACACCATTCGGACACGCAAGTCAAATTGAATAAAGTTTTCGCCGCTCTTTGTAGATCTATCAAGATCTGTCAATGATGTCACAATTAAAATTCTACATTGTAAAATCATAGATTGTTTCTTGATTAAATTTGAATTAAGCTAAAGGCCTAAAAAAAAAACCTCGTCTTTTTATATTTTTTATCAATTTATCATGTTCCGTCAAAATAATATTATGAAAGAAATTTTGAGAAATATTGAAATGAGCAGAGTAGTTAAGTAATCCTATCAGACCTTGTGGTCTATTTTGGGCTAATGTTGAAAAGGTTATATGTTTCTATGGCCGACGGTTAACTAGAATGTCATGTGGCCAGCACAACGATCAAGTTCTGCCATGTTACATGCTACATGTAATGCCCTCGAGGGGACAACTCTAGAATAGTTCTGCCATGTTACACGCTACATGTAAAGCCCTAGAGGGGACAACTCTAGAATTTTCTGCCATGTTACACGCTACATGTAATGCCCTTGAGGTGACACCTCTAGAATGTTCTGCCATGTTACACGCTACATGTAATGCCCTCGAGGGGACAGCTCTAGAATGTTCTGCCATGTTACACGCTTCATGTAATGCCCTCGAGGGGACAACTCTAGAATAGTTCTGCCATGTTACACGCTACATGTAATGCCCTCGAGGTGACACCTCTAGAATAGTTCTGCCATGTTACACGCTACATGTAATGTCCTCGAGGGGACACCTCTAGAATAGTTCTGCCATAATAAACGCTACATGTAATGCCCTAGAGGGGACAACTCTAGAATGTTCTGCCATGTTACACGCTTCATGTAATGCCCTCGAGGGGACAACTCTAGAATAGTTCTGCCATGTTACACGCTACATGTAATGCCCTCGAGGTGACACCTCTAGAATAGTTCTGCCATGTTACACGCTACATGTAATGTCCTCGAGGGGACACCTCTAGAATAGTTCTGCCATAATAAACGCTACATGTAATGCCCTAGAGGGGACAACTCTAGAATGTTCTGCCATGTTACACGCTTCATGTAATGTACTCGAGGGGACAACTCTAGAATAGTTCTGCCATGTTACACGCTACATGTAATGCCCTCGAGGGGACAACTCTAGAATAGTTCTGCCATGTTACACGCTACATGTAATGCCCTCGAGGGGACAACTCCAGAATAGTTCTGCCATGTTACACGCTACATGTAATGCCCTCGAGGGGATAACTCTAGAATATTTCTGCCATGTTACACACTACATGTAATGCCCTCGAGGGGACAACTCTAGAATAGTTCTGCCATGTTACACGCTTCATGTAATGCCCTCGAGGGGACACCTCTAGAATAGTTCTGCCATGTTACACGCTACATGTAATGCCCTCGAGTGGACAACTCTAGAATGTTCTGCCATGTTACACGCTTCATGTAATGCCTTCGAGGGGACAACTCTAGAATAGTTCTGCCATGTTACACGCTACATGTAATGCCCTCGAGGGGACAACTCTAGAATGTTCTGCCATGTTACACGCTTCATGTAATGCCCTCGAGGGGACAACTCTAGAATAGTTCTGCCATGTTACACGCTTCATGTAATGCACTCGAGGGGACAACTCTAGAATAGTTCTGCCATGTTACACGCTACATGTAATGCCCTCGAGGGGACACCTCTAGAATAGTTCTGCCATGTTACACGCTACATGTAATGCCCTCGAGTGGACAACTCTAGAATGTTCTGCCATGTTACACGCTTCATGTAATGCCTTCGAGGGGACAACTCTAGAATAGTTCTGCCATGTTACACGCTACATGTAATGCCCTCGAGGGGACAACTCTAGAATGTTCTGCCATGTTACACGCTTCATGTAATGCCCTCGAGGGGACAACTCTAGAATAGTTCTGCCATGTTACACGCTTCATGTAATGCACTCGAGGGGACAACTCTAGAATAGTTCTGCCATGTTACACGCTACATGTAATGCCCTCGAGGGGACACCTCTAGAATAGTTCTGCCATGTTACACGCTACATGTAATGCCCTCGAGTGGACAACTCTAGAATGTTCTGCCATTTTACACGCTTCATGTAATGCCCTCGAGGAGACAACTCCAGAATAGTTCTGCCATGTTACACGCTACATGTAATGCTCTCGAGGGGATAACTCTAGAATGTTCTGCCATGTTACACGCTACATGTAATGCCCTCGAGGGACACCTCCAGAATAGTTCTGCCATGTTACACGCTACATGTAATGCCCTCGAGGTGACACCTCAAGAATAGTTCTGCCATGTTACACGCTTCATGTAATGCCCTCGAGGGGACAACTCTAGAATAGTTCTGCCATGTTACACGCTACATGCTATGCCCTCGAGGTGACACCTCTAGAATAGTTCTGCCATGTTACACGCTACAAACGGTTCGAGATGTGTAAAGAGAAGACAAATCCGTAACAGTGCAAGTGTTATTTCACAACGAGGATGTCTACATACATACATAGCTATTGCAGGTGAACAAAATCAATGGGCAAACTGCCTTTACGTTTTCCTACTTAAGTCAGGTACCCATTTTGAGATGGCTGGACTCAGGGGCGTCCTAAAAATAAAAAAAATTCAAATAGTCTACCATTCTTTTCTGGTATTTGAACCTGGGACATCGATTCGAAAGTCAAGCCTATGACCGTTCGGCCGTCACATCCTCCCCTCCCCTCTTCCAAAGAGCAGAGTAATATGTTTCAAGAGTTGATATTTCGCTTTCAAAACTTAATATAATTAAAAGAGGCCAATACGAGATGCGCATGTTACATTTTAGCAGGTCTATATTCTATTTCTTGGTCTACAATTCTAGAATAATTAGAAATCTACTTGATTAGTAGTAGGTGGGACTTAACTATTGTAGCTTAAGTAAAGTAAAAAAAATAAAAATAAAGTTCCCTTTTAGATCTTGCAATCTATTGAGCAGATGATGTAAAGGTAATCTGTTTCTCTGGCCCATGGTTAACAATAAGGGTGTCATGTGGGCAGCACAACAACCAACTGAAATGACTTTTCCCCAACTATTGTCAGGTACTTCTATAAGAGTTGGGCGGAATCAGGCTAAATAGTAGTAAAGCATTCAAACTTTATTATAGCGGTAAAATATTTCCACTTTATAATAGCAAGTGCTTGAATACTTTATATTATGTCTTTGGCAGCATACACATAGCTTCAGAAAGAATGGTCAATTTCAATTGGAGAAACAGAGGAGTGATTTTTAATTCAATATTTATAGTCAATATTTTATAACTATTTAATCTACTGTGCACCTTTTATATTAGTAGAATATGTAACTAAACATGAACAGAATTAACTACAACATTAAATTGTCTGCTTGTATGTTTATATATTCAATAATAGCTGTAAATAGAAAATTGTTAAGTATTTAAAGACCAGTAGTTCTTCAGTTACAAAAAATATTCCTTACATATTTAGTTTAAAATTTGTGCTCTGTGTATTATTGCTTCTTAAGTTTTTACCATTTACCTGCACCTGTACCAACTGTATTTGGTTATACTATTATTTATATGAATGTAGAATGACTTATTTAAAGAATCACGACACATAACCTATGATAAAAGCAGCACTAAGCTACCAAGGTTATTGAGAGAAGAGTAAAAAAGTAAAGTTCTCCTTTCAGACCTTGCAAGCTATAGGACAGATGACCTTTATATCATATATGTGGCCTATATATGTGGCCCACGGTTAACAAGGGTGTCATGTGGCCAGCACTATGACTAATCTCCTTTACTTTCACCAACTAATGTCAGGTACCCATTAGAGTTGGGTGGACTCAAGAGGTGCCCAAAGATACTGAAATAAAAAATCACAGAGAAGAAAATATGAAGAAATATAGACATGTCCCTTGTAGAACTCAAACCACTAAACTGACATGGCACCATTGTCTCGCCGTGACCAGGTATCATTCTAACACTCTCTGTCCCGCACTCCAAAAAAAAAAAAAAAGCATTTGCATACAGATAACTTTTTTGAAGTGCTAGTAATTAGATTAATGACACAAATGAGCTACCTTAGTGCTGCTATCATTATATGTTACAGTGTTACAGGTTATGTTAATTTATAATTTGTTTTAGCACTCAAAGCTTCAATGTTCATTAATGTTTTGCGAGAACCGTGATCACATTTAGACGACCACAGTAGATGTTGAGATGAGATCTGTATACTACTAAATTGTTCGTCCAGTTTTGTTGTTAATCATTTTGACTAAGTCTACACTAGAAACTCTCTAGACTTAAAGACACATAGTGCAAGGAAATGGAACACAAAATGCATGCACACAGTTAAAATAACAACATAAACAGAAGAAGACATAAACCAGACTTGTCGATTTTTTAAATTTTAAAACTCAAAGTAAAAATAAAAGACTTAAGTATATAGGTAAGTGTTACTGAACTGTTCTAGGACTAAATATTAACCCATTTATGCCAAAGGTTGCAATGTGTTGAGTATTTTTCTGCATAAAATTCACATATGTTTTGTAGAAAAAATTTAAGAAACATGAATTGGAAGAGAACAAAAAAGCTGTATCCTCTTCCATTTTTGAGTTATGAGTTGCTCCAAAATTAGAACTCTAAGCAATCCACTACAACAATAAATAAAAGTATTACCTGCTGCTGAGTGTGATTTCACAAATAAGGTAACATATTATTCATAACAAAATGTTTTGTTTTTATAACATTGCGCACACTGTGCTTTTCCTGTTTGACATTCAGGTTATCATAACATGATTCATTGTTGTGCTGTTGAGAATGTCTTTCTTTTCCGCCTAGGTCAGAAGGCTGGCCATGGTTCTTTAAACAATAACATGCAATAAGTCACCAACTCCAGAAGATCCACAAGCTTCTTATAATGTGTTTTATGTAAATGCCATTTATTTTGAGAAACAAGTTCAAAACATAACAATGAAGAACTTGATTATCATTTCCAAAGAATGATGCCTAATATTTTCATCAATGTTTTTATCAGCTCTGTCTACATCTCCAATGAAATGCTTTTAGACTCTAATATATTAGATGTCATGATTAGATCTACGATCTAAATCTAGATCATTAGAGATGATATCTAGACTAGATCTGGAACTATGTCTAAGACTTTATGTCTATATAATGAATATAATCTACTCTAGATCTAGGCTCAAGAGTGTTACCGATGCCGTGGATCCGCTACAAACGTAGACCCTAGGTCTATTCTATACTAAGACTAAGAATCTAGCCTAGATCTAGACTATATGGTAGTTATCGATCTAGATCTAGTCAATCTAAATTTTAAATCATACTAAAACTAATTTCTACTAATGAACTTACAAAAAAAAAAAAGTCACGTTGGTGTTTCAGCTAACTGACGGTACCAACCTGGTACCAACCCGCCACTCCCTCACTCTCGCGTTCTTCATTTCTAGACATCTAATTGCTATTTAGAACCAATCAACGTATAGATCTGGGCACATTGTGTTCACCCCACCTTTTCTGTTTCCCCTCTCTCCCCACAGGCGGGCTTAGCGTGACCTCCTTGACCGCTTGTAAGCTAGTCTAGAGAGGAGAAAAAAAAAAGGATACGAAAATGCGTAACGCGACGGGTTAAAAGCGTATTTGCGTACTGGCGGTCATTTTTGGGAGATTTTGCGTAACGAATGCGCATTTTGCGTAACGGTAGGCAGGTCTGTTAGAGCATGGAATGAGTTGCCTGAGCTAGCCAGGAAAACCAGTGACTTGGCAGAATTTAGGTCATTGGTTAATATGCATGACTAGATTGACTAGGGACACGCGTAGGACATAATCATTTTCTTTTTGAAGTAACATCTGTATTTTATAAGATCAAATAATGTGGCTCTTTCTACTTTCTTGAGCACAACATATGGCAATTTGTCAATGCGATACTTCTAACTATACCTGTTGCTTCATTGAACTGGGCAAAACCAAAAGTGAAATGCTAGTGAAAAAGGTATTAAACACAAAATAGTATTATCCAATAAACTGCAGAACAAGAATCGCACTGACATTGTAATCTTCATAACTATTATCTGGGCATTTTTACAAATATTGCTGAGACCAGAAAAAGAAAAATAGACTCCTAGACTGGTTAAACCAGACCAACTTGAAGCTAAAATGAATGGTCTTATACAAATAAATTGTTTGCACCCATGACAATCATGTTAATGTACCATGGATAATTTAATCAAGGCTGAAATATAATAGATCTATATTTTACTTGAATTAAATTTTCTGTATTGAGTTCATTAAGTTCTTTTATGGGAGGTCACAGATTAGAAAATTTGCATTTTCAGTGTCATACAAGTTTGAAACTATGGTTACAAAGCGATCAGGTCTCATTGCAACACTTAAACATTATGTGCTTCTGTTCTTCATCCCCAGAGAGATTCTACAGGTTTAAAAGGAATAGCTATTATTAGTGATACTGGATTTGCCTGGATACTGGAACATACAAAATTAGAAGCCTATAATTAATCCAACAATCATAACTTTTCACAGCATCAGTATTACAGAAATAATACATGAAAAAATTTTTTAGTACTTGACATAAGTTCAGAAAAGTTATTTTCATTAACCTTCATAGGTTTCAAAAATGTTCAGAAAATGTTCATTACTTTTTTACAAGGCTGCAGAACACCAATCTCTGCAATGCTGTGATAGTAAGGGGTATTCCATGAAAGCTTATTTGAATAAAAAAAAGCACATTTGCGTGGTGGACTAGAACAGTAGGATATAAATAAGTACCAAGGGGGTCGGTGTTCCAATAATGGATCACTTGGCATAAATGGGTTATTGCCAAAACATACAAGAGGAAGTAGATATGCATACAAATAACAACAACATGAATACTAAAAAACAGTCAAAGTCTATGTGAAAGTACTTTAACATACAGAATGAACTCCACAGTTCTGAATACTACAATGTTTGAATTTAAAAAAAAAAATTTTTTTGTAGGACTTGTATAACAAAAAATGCCTTTCAATGTTTAGAACACAATGTGGCATCAAATTTATGTTTTGAACACAATATGGTGTTACAATGTAAGTGATAATACACAATATTAAAAAAGTCAAATGTTTAAAAAAAAACAACTATAATAACACTGTAAAACTTTTAAAATACAACACTTGTAAATGCAATTTAAAAAATGTCAAAAAAGATAAACTCATATTTGCTAAAGCTTTAACCACAAGAGCATTACCCAACAATCAACATTACATTGGCATCATTAAGAAATGGCATCAGTTAGTAGAACTGTGCTTTACCTATCAAATTATTAATATCAAGAGTTTTTCATTAGGATATTTGCCAGTTCCATAGTACTTACATTCTATAAAAAATCTCTCCAGCCAGAAATGACCTCTGGTGAGGGTTTACTGACAGCTGTCCATATTTTAACCTTGAACTTGATGATGACGACCAGACTACATGAAACTATTCAGGGCCTAAGACTTGACTCAGTCAGTTAAAGGCTTTTGTTTTTGCTGCGCATCATGAGACTAAAGTAGATGTGAGTGAAAAATTCAACAAGTTGTACACAAACACCTGTGTATTCATTATAGTTGTGCTTCTTTTAGAAGTGGACTGACCCTTCTCCTTGTCACCTTGTTTTCTGCTCCAATGCTTGTACACACTGGAGAGGCCACTTGGGAGTCACACACATTGATGCTGGTTGAAGGACAGAGCTGAAATAGTCAACCAATAATGAATTGTTTGCTAAACATTTTCTATTCATCATCAATAGCATTGTACAAGTTTGTAATTCAAATAAATTTATTATAGTTAACTCTTTCAGTCAGTAAATAGAGATTGTAGCATTAAGTAAATTGGGAATGTTTTCATTAAATCAATAAGTAATAATTACCTTCAATCAAAAAGGAATGTTCATAATAAGAAAACAAAACTTATTTTAGACCTGTCTTCTTTGATTTGTTTTACATGTTTTCAAAAAGAGTAAAAAAAAATAAGTTCCATTGTTTTTTTTAATCTAGCACTCATTAGCTAAATAAGAGAAAAACAATCACTCTATAAGTTGTATAAAGGAGGTATTGTCTTTTTAAAAAAGTATTTTTAATGTTTTTATTTTAAATTTGTTTGGCTTAAAATTCTCAGAAATACTTTATTTTTCTTTATTCTTTTCATTCTATGTTTAGGTTTTATATATCTAAAACAAACAACTTTTAATTTATGTCCCAATAAACAAATGTAACCTTGGTGACATGAATGCTAAACAACTACTCACACAATGTCCCCAACAAGGAGTTAAGAGTTAGACGCTGGCTTGGTGATGACATAGGCTGCCCATCATGGAGTAGCCTTCAGACCTGAAATATATATAAACTGAACTTACAAACAATGTCTAAAAGTCCTCTGACTTAATAATTCTCTTTTTGTTGAAAAAAAAAGACAGTTGATAATGATTGCTTTGACACTTAGTCAGATTCTACTTTCATGTGTGATGTATGTGGGAAGAATGCCTCTCAAGAATAGGGCATAATAACCACCGCAAGAACTGCTCCTAAAGATGAGCCAAAATCAATTTATGACTGAAGGCAGCCAACGAAGAAAAAGATGAAATTTGTAACCAATATCATATTTTAAGCTCTGATTTGATCAAAATTATTAACAGAAGTATTTTGGTCTTTAACTCATTGTTTCTGATTTTGTTATCCATCATTGTAGTTCTCAGCAAAAACACATTTCAATTAGAATAATACATTAAAAAAAAGAAAAATGAAACAAATTCGAACCTTGTCTAGTTCATGAGCTTAGGGGATATTTTATTTTTACAAAAGAGATTTAACATCTTATCTTCTTATCTTAACATTAACAACCATCAGGGTTGGAAAGAGACCGAGCTAGTTTCAGAGTCATTTTGTTGAAGTCCACTACTTGTGGAGGACATGGCACAAGATAAAACAGTTTTTTACATGAAAAGAAGGTAGTGAAAGAACAGGACTAAATTTAAAGACTTTAAATAAAAGCATTAATAAATGTTAATTTATGGGTATGATGCTAAATAATTCTGGACATATTTTTGTTTTTGTTATTAAATAATTTGGTCTTCATTATTTTTTTGTTCTAAAAAAATTCATGCCTTCCACTAGATCAGCCAAACCTACTCAAATACTTAGATCCACAATGATAGAGGCCCATATCTTACTCCATAGGCTAGGTCCTACAAGTGCTTCTTCTTCCCTAGTGCCAGTAGAGAATGGAATGGCTTGAATCAGCCAGTACAGGAAACCCAACCACTTAGCAGAGTTTAAGTCACAGATTAACATAAATGACTAGAAATGTGATGAATGTAATTATCTTCTTTTTTTAGATAACATCTGTAATCTATACAATATGATGTAAATCACTACAGTCTGTAAATGTCAAGCAGAGATTAAGAGTATTACTAAATAAGAAGGTTAATTAACTTAGGACATTTTATGAGTCTAAGAGACAGTCTCTGGATTTATCCTAAGTTAATCAACTTGACATACTTTTAGATCAATTATTTCAGACATTTGAAAGCTTTGAAATTGATCCGATTCTTTTTTATTTTCTTGTCTATGTGTTGATTCTTTTAGCAATCTTTAAATCTGATGACAATAATTTATAATTATTAATTTGATATTTACCTGTGTTTAACTGTTGTGGTCAGCTTTATGTCCAGAATAACTTGAATCATATACCTCTAGGTTGTCCACTGACTGGGTTCTGTAGATAGCAAATGGTACTTGCCTACCTGTCGACATAAGTCTTCGTACAGGTGACCATACATCTGGTACTTCCTGACAGTAGCTTTCTTCACTAGAATCTGGGGATAAAAAGTTCAGGGATTTTATAAAATATATTCAGGCATGACAGATAACAGCCATGGACCTAGAGTTGTTGTTTTTTAAATTTGAATCAGAAAATTTCCTAATCTCAGGATTCCCTTTGAGTATTTTTTTGTTGAAGAAATTAAAGACGGATCATTATGTTGATCAAATGTCACCTACATCAGTAACAGGTTAAATAGCTAGCTAGGGAAACTGTAGGCATAGTTAGTCAAATTAATGAAACATCGATATAAATGATTTGCATAACCACAAGGACGGAAGAATTGATGATGCGCGGTGGTTGAGTGCATAAGCACTAGGGTCCTGGGTTTGAATCCCAGTGAAGACTGGGAGTTAGAATTTCGGGCACTCATGAGTCCACACAACTCTGATGGGTACCTGACTTCAGTTAGGAAAAGTAGAGGCGGTTGGTGCTGGTCACATGACATCCTGCTCTTTAACCATCATCTGCCCTATAGATCACAAGGTCTAAAAGGGGGGAACAATAAATAAGTCATCCCATCTCCAGTAGAACAACCGGTATTATTGCATGCTAAGAGAGCAATCTATTGTTAGGTATTATTGCATGCTAAGAGAGCAATCTATTATGTTAGGTATTATTGCATGCTAAGAGAGCAATCTATTATGTTAGGTATTATTGCATGCTAAGAGAGCAATCTATTATGTTAGGTATTATTGCATGCTAAGAGAGCAATCTACTGTTAGGTATTATTACATGCTAAGAGAGCAATCTACTGTTAGGTATTATTACATGCTAAGAGAGCAATCTACTGTTAGGTATTATTGCATGCTAAGAGAGTAATCTACTGTTAGGTATTATTGCATGCTAAGAGAGCAATCTACTGTTAGGTATTATTGCATGCTAAGAGAGCAATTTACTGTTAGGTATTATTGCATGCCAAGAGAGCAATCTATTATATTAGGTATTGCATGATAAAAACTAAGACACTACTATATAAAGCTAAACAATAAAGCATCACAAGAACTAAAAGACTATCATGTAATACTAGGAACTATGGAACGATAGGATCACTAACAATATTAGAAACAGAAAGGCCTACTAAGAATTAAAAGGATGGCCTAGGATAAAGGAATATGGAAATCTATTGCTGGTGGCCCATACTTCAATAGGGGTGATGGACTGTAAGTAAAGTAAGTACTAAGAATTAAAAGGATGGCCTAGGATAAAGGAATATGGAAATCCATTGCTGGTGGCCCATACTTCAATAGGGGTGATGGACTGTAAGTAAAGTAAGTACTAAGAATTAAAAACTACCATTTTTACTTGGAACTAATAATATTAGTACGTACTGTAAACATATTGGGATTCGCTCTTTCAATATCCAGTTTGTCAATCAATCGATCCAGGACAGCCTCAGCAAGTTCATAAGTAATATCATCATTAGACATCCCACCATCAGCTGCTACGATTCTCGGTTGAACATCAAGTATTGTAGCTAGATAAAAATTTGTTTTACTCCTTTAGTTCTGCATGAACAAAAATTTTTGTCTTAAATTCCAAACAACCCACCCTTTTTTTGTTGATTTATTTGAATGAGAAGAATCAATTGATTTATTAGTGCTGCTAACAAAACAGTAAGCTCAAGGTAATAGGTGAGCAAAACAGATATATAAAGCAAGAGTTTCGAACTGGTTTGAATGTTCTTCTTGAACATTATCAAATGTGGTTCTCCTGAGATCAACAAAAAGCAAGTTCTAAACGACCCACAATCTGAATCTTTTTAGAGAGAAAAGTGGCAAAGGAGTCTGTCCATAGAGCATAAGACTCACTGATAGCTACAATGTTGTAAGCTATAATAAAGCAGTGTAAAAAAGATTATATGCCAATTTATTATATGACAATGAATCATATTCTTAACTAAAGTATTTCAAAACAAAACCAGTGTAAGTGTATATAGCAGTAAATTGCGACTGTTTTTGTTTCTATACTAGCATTAGCAAAACAAACACAGTCTTACCAAGTAAAGCATTGGTTTCATTCAACTGAAAGGCTATGTTTGCATTCTCATGGAGCCCAAAGATTTCTGGCTCATCTATAAGTGGTAGAGATTCAATGTAAGCCTTGACAGTAGCCAATGTCTTGACAAGAGGTGGATAGTAAATACCTTCAAAAATAGATTAAATTTAAAAAATTACCTTCCGTGGCCCATTGTATTTAATACAAAACAATAACTTTTTTTCTCAAAGACATTCTTTCTTATGAGGCTGATGACTTTTGGTAAGCAATTACTTTGCTATTAATTACTAATGAATACTACATTTTAAACAAAAGAACAATTCCCTCTCCCCCATACCTGAAATAAATCAAGGTTAAGGGCATGTATAAATCTAGTCAGAATATATAAAATTCTAGATGGGTGATACAGATGCAGACATGGCAATATTTTAAAAAAGGGTAGCCTAGACTAGACTACTGGATCTAGATATTAATACAAGTAATCAAAGTTTCAAAGATGTCAAATGTTCTTGAAAAAGTTGAATGTATTTTTTGAACTCTTTGACCTCCAGACAAAATTTAATTGTAAGAAATTTATATTTTTAAAAATTATAATGGTCAAACAAGTTTCAAGTGCGGCCAATTAGCTAGTTATTCTTTTCCCAAAGTTATACTTAAACTGTTAAATTTGTTAGAGCTATTTTTGAGATCTGTGTCCATCCAAGTTTGTTTTTTTTTTAACCCTTTTGCCAGCTGATAAAAGGAATAGTAAAATAAACAATGTATCACGAGCTAAAAAGTTCCTCACCCTGACAGACTAACTAAAACAGTCTTAATCAAATCTACTTTCACTATGTTAAATCTTTGCTCAAGTTGCATAGGATTCTGAAGTCAGATTAGAATGGATTTAATCTAATTTGTTATATCAATTTTGATTAGGCTCATACTTCAATTCTGTAACTGGTTATAATTTATGTATGTTTTTTGTTTGCATATTTTTGAAAAGGAATTTTTGCTTTGATCACTCCATGCAACTATTTTAAAGTGCATGTTACACCCCTCTCTATGACATTGATCTTAATAGCAATACAAACTTTTTGATCAGTTGTCAACACTTCTAAACCCTGCAGCTTCTCTACAATCAATAGAGATCTAAATAATGTTGATGTGCCATAAGCTATTGACTATACCAGCATCTTAATCTTTTACAAATTATTAGTAGAACATTATACAAACTTACTGATGAGAAATCAATTTTGAATATTTGTATTTTACATCAAAATATGTTGATCAGTGTTAAGGACAATGTGTGTATGTGTGTGTGTACTGAATGAAGTAATACTTGTACGAAGACGAAGATGCTACTTTCAAAGGTTAGATCACAGATATGGTGTATAAAAAGAAAAAAAGGAAACAGATCCTCAATTTATTTTAGTCCTAGTTTGAAACCTGCTAATAAACATCAACATCTGCCGCAAATAAATGAATAGGACTTCCTTTATAATGTACTTTATATTGAACATACAATTACCTGATTCCGAGTATTTATATTTTGGTTTTAAGGTTTCAGGTCTGAAAAAAAACTTTAAAATTGTCCTTAGACATCTTTGATCTTGGGCATCTGTGACTCGACCACCATAGGTAATCTGTGGTGATAAAAGAAGTTTTAAATCATTCAACTAATTGTGTATTATACTGTACAAAAAAATAATCATTCATAAATGTTAACCTAAAATTTGAAAATTAACGAATATAGATTAATGTATGAAGTCTTTTATGGATGTATGTAGTTTGAAAATTGTGGTGGTATTTTATTTTAAAATGTTAAAATGCACAATTGCATTTTAAGAAATGTGATAATAATTAAATGTGAGCCATCTCTGGTCTGATGACAAAATGATACTTTTCTCTCTTGACTCAATTTAGCCCACTTCTGTTACTCCTTTAATTCAGCTTGGTCTCAAAGCCTGATATTGCATGTCTAGCTGCTGAGCAAAATCCATATAGAATATATGATATAATGTGCACTGTTTTGTCATTTTCGCTCCACATGAAGTGGGCATACATGTCTGGTCAATTCCAATTACAAAATTATTAAATAAGTTGTCTCAAACTATTACAATAATTTCCTTTAAATTTTTTCTTTTTAATTACATGTTTATAACAAAGTCATGAAAAGTCAAGAGATAAATATTTTTGGCTTAGTGTTTTAGAAAGAAACTAAAATATTTATATCTCATGAGCAAATGACAATACACACAATACTCTACCTCTCCTGTTATATAGATCAGTGTCTCCCAAGGGATGTAACCATCTTTACAAAACATTTCCATGTTGAGCAATGCACACTCTCTATCACTATCACTAAAAGCGTACTAAAATAAAAATAGATACGACTTATTTATAAGAAAAACTGTATACATACATTTTGTTTTCTAAAAAGATAATATTTTGAAATGAATTACTTTAGGAAAGTGAAGAAATGATCATCCAGAGAGGACTAGTGACATTCAGAAACCCTATATAAAGAAAAAGAGAGAGTTGCAGAGTCAAGACAGTCTAGCACAGTGGAGTCCAGTACAAGATCAGAACAGTACAACAGTTATTCAATTAGAAATTTTGTGTTGCCAATAGTACACTATTTGGCATGTAATACATCAGACTCAATAAAGTACACTATTTGGCATGTAATACATCAGACTCAATAAAGTACACTATTTGGCATGTAATACATCAGACTTAATAAAGTACACTATTTGGCATGTAATACATCAGACTTAATAAAGTACACTATTTGGCATGTAATACATCAGACTTAATAAAGTACACTATTTGGCATGTAATACATCAGACTCAATAAAGTACACTATTTGGCATGTAATACATCAGACTTAATAAAGTACACTATTTGGCATGTAATACATCAGACTCAATAAAGTACACTATTTGGCATGTAATACATCAGACTCAATAAAGTACACTATTTGGCATGTAATACATTAGACTCAATAAAGTATCACCCTATTTAGAATCTGAGTTGCCAGATTCTCGCAATTGGTGATAGCTGTTTTGATTTCAATCAAGAAACAAAGGAGAGAGACACAACAATATCATTATTGTTAACTGTGTTAAGTTCATTATGATTTATTAGTTGTTTAATTAACAGGTCCATATTGCTGCATGTTTTGATGCTGAACATTTTCTTTTTTAAAAAATAAAAGAAATATTTATACTTTATATGTGTGTTTGTTATATTTTTGTGTGTGTTGAGCATTTTTTTTTTTTTATATTCATGAGCCACCAATTTTAGAACTTGCATTGCCAGGATGGTCTGTACTGAACAAAAACACAATTTTCTTCCCTAATTGCATTTTCTATTTTAAATTGAACAAATCTAGTCTACCATATATCACAGTAGCTACTCCCATAATACAGCCTCTCATTACTTTCAAACATTGATTATCTCTTTATCTCTTTCTCTTTTTTTTTTTCTACACAGCACAGGGAATACATTTTTCTAATACATAACTTCCTTTGCCAGTTGATTAATGTCTGCCAGGAATCTTTTATCCAAATAAGATTTAATAACAATATTATATAAGTAATCATCCAGCTTCAATTAATTCTGACTCTATACTGGTATAGTCTTTCACAATTGTTATAAGGAAAGGTCAAAAAATGTATTTTCAATATACCAGGTAGATGAATTTTCTCGAAAAAAAAAGGTTGTTAGACAATTATAAATGTTTAACAAAATGTCCTAGTAACCTAGAGAAAAGATTTATTTTTGAATATCCAGCACTAAATGAAATTTAATAATCTTAATACAGTCAGATGCCCCATGCCTAATTAGCATTAAGTAAGGCCAACTCTCGTCAAATTATTATTTTATATCAGCTTCATGTCATAATTAATTTAATGGGACAAGCCTTAATAAACAAGTTGATTCTTTTGGAATAAAAACAAACATTAAGTTCTAATAATAACAATAGAAACACTAAAAAAACAACAACATAATTCCTAAGCTTTTTCTTTATAGCCTCACTGTTTTTTTTTCCAGCTATTTTTTAACATAAATAACTTTTGATTTTTTAGATAACTTCATGACACATGTTGCTGAGATTGCTTTTCTATTCCTTTTCATTGTTCAGATTGTAAGGTTTTCTTTGCTGGAGGTGGTAATGGCAATAAGCACTATACTACTACTGGAATGACATGGGAGCAAATGAAGAAAGCTGCTCAGAACCAAGTTTGGTGGAGAGGTGTGGTTGTGGCCCTATGCTCCCCTGGGAGTGCACAGGATTAAGTCAAATAAGTCGTCAACTACAGCATTCATTTTCGTGACTGAAGGATTATATATATATATATATATATATATTACTATGAATAAAGATAGGACAAAAGCAATTAAGAAAACTACATGACAAATGTAGAGAGTATAGATTCCCTATTCATCATGAACTGCCAGGTTTCTTTAATCCACTTAGTTTGCAATCTTAGGTACCCTACCCTGATTAAGTGTTGCCTGAAAAAGTATTTTGAGCACTGGTGCTAGCTCGTGGCTTAGTTCTTTAAATTAAGCTAATATGAGTTTTCTTTGCCTCAACTCTTTTCTTCTGACCCACACATAAGTCAGCTCTGCAAAGATCTCTATCTGCAGCTGGGCAGATTAGACCAGATCTGACCATATTTGACAACAGAGTCAACAAAAAAAAGTTAGCTGTGATATTCATACTCTCCTGCCTTGACTACTGCAATCCCATGCTAGCAGGTAGGTATACAGGACAACATCATCATTCAGCTAGAGCAGGGGTTCTCAACCTGTGGGTCGCGACCCCCTTGGGGGTCGATTGACAATTTGCCAGGGGTCGCCTAAGACCATCGAAAATATAGATTGTTTTTTTCTATTCTTCTATTGCTGTGTGTGTGTGTGTTAGGGGGGGTCGCATTAGAGTGGGGGATTCTAAAAGGGGTCGCCGACCTTAAAAGGTTGAAAACCGCTGAGCTAGAGCAAATTCAGAACAATGCTGCATGAATGGTCCTATAAAAAACAAGAAGTGATTCTGCTACTGCTCTCTTGTGTACACTCCATTGAATGCAAGAATTGACTACAAAACTAAGAATGTCCTTTTACTTTAGTGAACTGATCACTCCATATGTTAGAGAGAGAGCCCTGCAGTCCATGGACTCAATGTGACATGTTTCTCACTAAAAAGTTACAGTTTGTGGGCCTTTTCAGTGCTTGTCTAAAGGTTTCGAACTCACTCCCCATTGATCTCAGACAAACAGCTTGCTTCACTACTACATTCAAGAAGAACATTAAGACCTATCTGTTCAAAACTTTTTTTTTAGATTAATGGGTCATTTTAACACTTGAGTTTATGTCTGTTATGTAATAGCTTTAATAGTATCTAAAAAAACAAAAAAAATTGAATGGGTCCTTACACTAATAGATAATATTCCAGTTCTTAACATTACTCTTACTGTAATATTATGGTTCTACACTCTAACTGTAATATCCCAGTTCTACAGTCTTAACATGACTCTTACTGTAATATTCCAGCCTAATGGTCCAAATTTTTTCCTCTCAAGAATAACAGCATGAAAAAAACAAATGCCAAAAATGATCTTCCTCCAGTCCATTCCCAGAGCTGTTATAAAAATTTTTTTAAATTTATATAGAAACAATAACACAAGTTAAGTCAGTCATTATTATTACTAATCTTTAAAATGTCTTTTTTTTGTCATTTTTAAATTAAAAAATCAATCAACCTACACTATAATAACAAATATAACAAATATGGAAAAGCTCCAGACCTTTGTTAACAGATGCCTACGCCGCATATTAGGAATTATGTGGCCAGAAAAGATAACTGCTATCGATTTGTGGGCGAGAACTAGACAAAAGCCCATAGCCCAAGACATCACAAAACGAAAATGGAGCTGGATAGGACACACCCTGTGAAAACCAGCTACCAATGTTGCAAGGCAGGCACTTGACTGGAACCCACAAGGAAAGAGGACAGTGGGCAGACCCAAGCAAACCTGGAAGAGGTCAGTCATCAGTGAAGCTGAGGGTACTGGAATGACATGGCAGCAGATTAAGAAAGCTGCTCAGAACCGAGTTCAGTGGAGAGGTGTGGCTGCGGCCCTATGCTCCCCTGGGAGTGCACAGGATTAAACCAACACTATAATAATCCATACACAATACATAGTGTAAATAACATTATTACTATTAACACAGAGGACTACATTATCATCTCTCAATACTATCATAGTGTTGGAATTTATTGTTAATTATTAAACAATTTTCTAACAAAAAAAAAAGTCTTACGGTGGTCTTCAAAAAATGAAGTTGACATATCTATGAATGCCCTTCTTAGATTGGCTCTAATGCCCTTAGGTGGCTCATTAGTGACTATGACACTATTCTGAAGAACACTGACAGGGAAATGTTTGGCAGGCATTGAAGACAGATAAGAGTCTAAAGTTACTGTGTAAAAGTGAACTGGTCTCCTGGATATTTTTTATAATGTCTTCCATGGCATTCATCCATGAAGCGGCTAAATGGCAATTCTAAAAAGAATTTTTCAGTTAAATTTAAACTAAATGTTTTGGTTTAAATAACTTTTTAAAGCAAAAAATGTTAAGTCTTTTAAAATTAATACAATCAAATTTTTAATTAATATATTTATAAATCTGGGGAAAAAAAATCTATGTTTATACAAAAATAACAAACATTGGTTTCTGTTTAGTCAATGGCTAGGAGAGATTATAATATAACAGTTACCTATATACTTTTTGAAAATGACAATAGGAAAGGTCTAAGAAAAAAAAAAGCTAGCTTCTGTTCCTTACCTGTACAAAAACCCATTCACCAAATTTGGTTGCATTCTTGATCATTTTATCCGCCACTGGACCTTGACCTTGGCCAAGTGAAATTGATTTCACACTATAAGTGAATAGTTAAAATAAGGAATCAAACCTACAAATTACTTTCTAAATGTGATGAGGATTTAATAAAAACAACCACAATGTAATTAAGCAATAACTAATCATCCATAAATAAAATTTAGGAAATGTCATGTCTTTCGTTAGCTCTAATAATAACATAATAATTAAATTTCCCTCAGGAGAAATTCAGAGAGAGACAGACCCCTTTACATCGTTTTCGTTGATCTTACTAAAGCCTTTGATATGGTCAGCAGAAGTGGCCTTTTCAAACTCCTAAGGATAATAGGTTGCCCTCCCAAACTACTGAAGTTCATTGAGTGCTTTCATGAGGAAACGAAATGTACTGTCAATTCAATGGAGCCCAATCAACACCTTTTGAGGTGAGCAGTGGTGTCAAGCAGGAATGTGTGCTTGCACCTACTCTGTTTGGCATATTCTTCTCCTGTCTACTGCATCATGCGTACAACGACATCAACGAAGGTGTGTTTCTCCATACAAGATCCTCTGGAAAACTATTTAATGTATCAAGGCTGCGGGCAAAAACCAAGGTTAGGAAGCTACTTATCAGGGAACTCCTGTATGTTGATGATGCAGCTATTGTGGCTGATTCTGATATTCAGCTTCAATTCCTAGTTGACAAACTATCTGCTGCTAGCCAGTTAGGCTTAAACATTAGTCAAAGTAAGACTAAGATACTAGTCCAGAACACAAATACTGCACCTCAAGTAAACATTAATGGCCAACCACTAGAAATTGTGGATCACTTTTGCTATCTCAGCTCCATCATATCCAACAATACTCTACTGGATAAAGACATTAACAACAGGATAGCCAAAGCAATGGCCACCATGTCACAGTTGCAGAAAAGAGTGTGGGACAACATATTGCTGACTAACAATACTAAAGCCCTAGTCTACTGGACCTGTGTGGTTGAGCACCTTTCTATACGGAAGTGAAACTTGGTCAACTTACTCATGGCAGAAAAAAAGCTGAATGTCTTCCACCTCCGATGCCTAAGGCGGATCTTTAAAATAAGGTGGCAAGATAGGATAACCAATAAGGAAGTGCTACAAAGAGCAGGATGCCAGGACATGCGCTCTGTTATCAGCAGCAGATGCCTTGGCTGGCTTGGCCACGTTCGTAGAATGCCAGTAGATCGACTTCCACAAGATATTCTGTATGGTGATCTAATAGAAGGCAGGAGAGCCGCTGGTCGCCCACTTTTACGTTATATGGATGTATGCAAACGCGACATGAAGCTCTTCAAAATCGACACTAGCAGCTTGGAAAAAGTAGCTTTGGATAGATCTACAAGAAGAGTGAGCATAAAGGAAGGGTCTCGGATTGCAGATGCCATACACTACAGAAGCAGAAAGAATGGTGATAATGCAATGGCGCCTGGTGATCACATATGCCCAACCTGCGATCACAGCTGTATATCAAGGATTGGCCTCTTTAGTCACACAAGATGTTGCAAAGGGAAAAGATCGTCTCTCCTGACGTAAAATGCCACAGAAATTTCCCTTAGCCAGCTTGCTCCAAATTAAAAGTTATACAAAGAAGAATTTATCAAATATATAATTAAACTGTATAAAGATAAAACAAATAAAAAATTGATAGGTTTCAAATAAGTAACACTTCTATCCTTCTATTGGTATTTATATTGTATCATCAGAGGGATAACATACCATCAGAACTTTTAAAATACAATGGCTCAAATATAACAAAATTTTTAGGACAATCTGACAGAAAATATGGGATTAAAAAAAATATTGCCACAAGAATAAAACCAAATTTTTTTTTATTCCACTGCTCCAGAAAGAAAACTTGAGACAATAAAAAAACAAACAAACTATAGAACGATAAAGTCTAATAGTTATCCAAGCAAAATAATGCTGAAAATAATTTCAACAGACTCAAAAGTTGAGGAGGTCCTTTGCAAAGGTAGAAGCATTCTTGAACATATATTTAACATTAGACTGTTAAAGGAGAAAATGTCTTTAACAGCTAAATAAACTGGTACACGACTTCACAGATTAAAAAAAAAAACGTTTGACTGGTGTCACCACCTCAAAGTTGGTGCCATAGAGTAGAAACCCTAATTCTGTATTGTGTATGTTAATTCCATATTGTGAATCTTATTCACAACCCATGTTGCACTAAGGTGAACACTTTTGACCTTAGGTGAACCAGAGAGTTAAAGGGAGTCAGTCCACATAGAGATCTTGTAGCAAGCACTTGTATTGAGTCACTTAAGATATAAGCAGTAGAGTTAGATGTTTAAAGTAGTTGGTTATAGAACAAGTACTAAGTTGTGATATTCGTATATTACTGTTGGATTAATACTGACCATTCCTGGGTCGAATTGTATGGTGTATTCACTATGTGGTGTTATATTAAACTTATTGTATCTGCTACACCCAGCGTCATTTCATTATTCAGTGATTTATAACAAGAACCCAATGTCACCACCACGCCTACATTGATAACCACAGCCACATTCATAACATATAAAATACATCAGTGACATTTTTGGTGTCAGAAGCGGCCGAAAACGACATTTATGACAGCATTGTTCAAAGTCACTTTAACATGATATGCTGAGACAACCTGCGTAGATGAAACTAGACAACCCTGATCTTACAACCTGTGTGGGTGAAACTAGACAACCGTGATACTACAACCGGTGTGGGTGAAAATCTAGTACTACAAGTCATTCAAGTCATCGTTTGAAGACAGCTGATATATGGTCAGTCGAAGTAGCTGACATATTCAAGATCATCTACGTCGAGTGCTCGTCATAATTCTAATGACACACTCATATTGTCGCTGTCTAACAGCACATTTAATAAGAGAGCGCCCTCACTCTTAGACCTCTCTTGTCGTCACTACCTAAGGTCATTTTTAGTTATTTATATTTGTTTCAGCAACTGTATGAAAATGGATTACTATTGTTCAAGGACTTGAGTACCGTATCATTTAACATTGTACTGTGGATTTAACAAGTGGATTACTTATGAACTGTAACATTGTACTGTGGATTTAACAAGTGGATTACTTATGAACTGTACCATTGTGCTGTGGATTCAACAAGTGGATTACTTATGAACTGTACTATTGTACTGTGGATTTAACAAGTGGATTACTTATGAACTGTACTGTGGACATATTTTATGTGGAGCATCACCGGAACTTTATGTACAAGTCAAGCATCAAGTGAATATTTAAGGGAAGTAACTTTAATTACCCTTAGTATTATCAGTATTGATTAGTTCTCTTGAACTACACCACAATTTTTTTTCATTGTTTACATTTGTATTTATATATACATTTGACTTTAGGGACTAAATTTAATTATCTATTGAGTCTGAGCATTTATATTTTTTTTTCAAGTAAGCATCCAGGTATTGGTAGGGACTCTTTAGATAAAGTAAATACTTGATCGTATAGCTGTATTAGTCAAGTTTGTATTCGTCAAGTATCTATCATATTGTTAAACTCTTGTATTGATATTGTCTTGTTTACATTTGTTGAATTTCTTTTGCGTCATTGTTATTTCTCATTGTAATTCTTTTGTCTACTATTTCTACTATCTTGTAATGTCTCTTTAAAGCAGACTGTTTAGTATCTATAGTGTATTTATGTTTGTCTAATTACTTATTAATATATATATTTATTTACTTCTTATTTCAACCTATTTTTTATTATTATCAACACTACACTACACACTTGATACACTATGGGATATATTTTGATTTGAGATTGTGACAAGATTGATTGTATATAATATATACTTTGAGCACATTGAACTATTTTGATACTATTGATACATTGATCACTATTTATCAGACTAATAAGGCTCACATAATTGTGAATTATTTGTTGCAATAAACTTTTACATTGCAAGGGGAGATACTAAAAATACATAATCACATAATTGATCAGTAAAGTATTACATTATGAACTAGACAAAGTACCAAGAATAACTTAAGATACCTCATAACCTCAATTGTTTCGCACAAAATATATATCTACTATTACCTGCAATTACTATTTGAGCTATATATATAATAAGTATTTATTGTACAATATTTCATTTACAAATATCTAGTACACATATCTATTACTAAACTATATTACTAATTTGAATCTTTGAAAATGGCTGAGTATGAAAAACTAATAGAGATAGTGGATAAACTAAAGTTAAAAGAAGATGATAGAGCTGCATTCATTAAAATTGAAATAGACAGAATTAGAGTAGAAAAAGACAAGCAACGGGAAGAAAGGCTACATGAAAGAAGACTGAGAGAGAAAGAACAAGAAAACTTAGAGAAAGAAAAAGAACGCCAGCATGAAATAAAATTAAAAGAACATGAAGAAAAAATGGCCAAGCTAGCAAAAGAAAATAAAGACAATTCAGCAAGTCAAACTTCATCTCATCATCAGTATCATAGCAAATTTAGGAACTTTGACCCAAAAGAAGACACATTAGAAAATTTCATAATACAATTTGAATACATCTGTCAAACAGCAAATATGAATAGTGCACAAATGGCTCAACAACTTCTAGCTAACCTAAGAGGTGAACCACTAAACATCATCGACACACTAACTATGGAGCAAAGAAAAGACTACAACACAGTAAAACAAAGACTTATTGAACATTTTGGCAAAACGGAGGAGCACTATCGAAAACTTTTTAGGGAAATAAAACTAGCCAAGAATGCAGATTTAAAAAGAACAGTACATGACATGCGCCAGAACATGACAAAGTGGCTACAACTCGCAAACTGTAACTTAGATGACCCCAAACAGATATTAGATTTCTTTCTCATTGAGAATGTGCTAATTAATGTTACAGATGCAGCATTCTCATTCCTGAAGGAGAGAAAAATAAAAAATGAAGCTGAATTGATATCAAACTTAACAACATACAAAGACTCACACCCAAACATCACCATTGACAAAGAGGAATTGTACAATGTAGCTGCAACAGTGACAGAAAACCATCCAAGATCTACAAATAAATTTAAATATGCCAAGAGCATACAATGTTTTTTCTGTGGCATATTGGGTCACACCAAAGCAGAGTGCAGAAAGAGAATGGCATCAGAAAAACAGCAATATGTAAATAGAAACCATAAATATGGAAGAGATAACAGAACTTTCCAGAGCTTCAGTCCTAACTATAATAGATCCTATCAACAACAATATAACAGAAGAACATGGCAAAGCTACAGTCCAACTAACAGTAGATCACATCAAACAAACAGAAGATGGCAAAACAACAGAATGTCTAGAAGAGACCAATTTCAAGTTAGACAACATACTTACCACAATAACAATCATACCAGACAAAATATAGCAGCTGTAGCAACTGAAACACCAATAGAATATGAAACAGTAGCATATATACAGACAAAGGTAGCCAAATTAAAAGTTTATCCTGCATATGTGGATGGCATTAAGGTATATGCATTACGTGACAGCGGCTGCACCTCAATCATTGTGAAGAAATCACTAGTAAAACCTGAACAGATCCTAAAAGACAAGGTCACTCTGACTTATGCAAATAAAGACTTATGGGAAGAATGTGAAACAGCATTAGTTTTCATTGAATCACCATGGTTCACTGGTCAATACAAAGCCATAGTAATGAACAACCCAGCTGAAGAACTAATTATAGGGAACATAGAGAGTATAGTTGAACTATCAGAAGAAGCCTTAGTAAAATGGGCTAATAGTGTGAATCAAGAAAATATTGAGTTAGCATCAACTACTAATTCACATGAGTACAACAATGTCAGTATACATAAAGGAACTAAAGATAATCAGTCAATTACAAATAAAATAGATGAAGAATGTCAAACTCATTTGCTAACAGAAGCATCTAAACTAAATAAAGATTGCCAAACAATTAACACACAAACAAATGATAGTGAAATACAAACAGATGAAATACAAATAGATGATAAAGATAAAGCTGAAAAACAAGAAATACAAAATGACATTAACATTAGCTCACCTAAAGTAATAATAACAGAAGAAATATTAGCCTTGACATTTAAAAACAGCAAACAGATAGAAGTATATGATCTAGAAGTCAATTATCAGGATGTTGTATGCATAGTTGATGAAGAATCCACAATCACTTTTGTAGAGCCCAATTTAGTAGAAAAAGAAGATTATTTGAATGATATAGCCATTGTAACCTTACCAAACTCTAGAAAGATAGAATGTAAAACTGCCATTGCTGAAATCAAATCACCATTTATAAAAGGGAAAATAAAAGTTGTAGTACTTGAAAATACTATCAGTCCAGTAATTATTGGATCTTATCCAAAAGTTAAAGTGCATCAAAAGCCAGTAATACATAAAACAATATGGTTTTATGACCTGTCTGATTCTGATTTTCAGAAAGAAATTTTTCAAATAGTACAAGAAATAACTTGTGATTTTGGATATAAAAAAGTTTGGAAACATCCAGAACTTGGAGAGTCAATGTGGGTACAAATAAAAAACTTTGGCCATTACAAAGAGTTATTACATAAAATATACGGAACACCAATTAAGGGACTCACAATTAACATCAGTGTTGTTGACTTAATACATCGCATCTGGTAAACATTGAGCATTATTCTGTAAACATTGAGCATTATTCTGTAAACATTGAGCATTATTTTGTAAACATTGAGTACTATTTGTAAACATTGAACTAGAAACCATTTTTTTAAAAACTCTATTTGTAAACAAACTTTGGAATTTGATTACTACATTGTAACCAACAATTTTTTTCACATTCTTTTGTCAACAAGAATATTTTTGTACTCAACAATGTAAACAAACATTGATTTTTTCCAAACTTATTCAGTACCTAGCTTAATTTTTTTCCATACAATGTAAACATTTTTTTCCCATTGAGAACAACTTGGACAAATTTTTTTCTACAGCTATTGTAAACAAGATTGGAATTTTTTTTACTATGTCATTTATCACAATTATATAACTTAGTCACATTTTTCAATACTATTGAAAAAGGAGATTGATTCATAATGTAACTTATTTATTTAATGTCAATTAGTGTAATCAAATATTGACATACACTTGTATTTTTTTGAAAACATTTTTGTCAAACTATTCTTATGGACTATATTTTTTGTAACAATCATTGATGTAAACAAGAAGATTGTTGTACAAACTTTTTGATATTTCAAGTACTGAAAGAGACACTTGATATTATTCTTTTAAATTGAACTAGTAGGATGTTATGCTTGTATATATATGCTTGAACAAATTAATGTAAACTCAAAGATTGTATCACAACTGACACATTTTCTCAGTTGAATCTTTTTTGACAAAAGAGTTTTTTGAACTTTGTACTCAATAATTATTTGATAAACAATGTAACATTAAACTTTTGCCATTACTAGCTACAAATTATTTGAACTGTCATATGGAGAAATACTTAATTGAAACATAAGTTGCATGCAACAAGCACCATGAAAGATATTTATTTTGATTTGATGTTCATACTTTTGATCCAATATTTTGATACTTGAATTATACATATTTACTTGTGTAATATTAATGCACAACAATTTTTTATGGAGATGTCAAACCTCATATTGAAGTAAATAGATATTGTGAATAAAAACTTGTATTAATTTTTCACATTGTGACATAGGAGATTGTCATTGAAATTTTCGTCACACTTTGCACATATTATTATGAAAAAGACTTGTAAATATTGAACACATTTGAACATTGATGTATATATTAGAACTACATGTAAAGAATTATTTGGGATGTTAAGTATTTGACTCAGAGAATTATTTGAATTGCCTTACAAGAATATGATGAATTAGAGAATTTTGCCCTTGTATGAATTTTTTTGATTCAGCAAATATTTTGTGTAACACCGTCATATTATATATTTTATTGCAAGTTTGTAGTTCTATTTGAACTCTGCAATTGTACATTTCATAGACCCCAAGAATTCCAATTGATCCTACTTATGATAATTATGTCGTCAAGCTGAAAAAAATTTCTTCAAAATTTTTTTCAAAAGGGGGGTGATAGGTAATGTCACCACCTCAAAGTTGGTGCCATAGAGTAGAAACCCTAATTCTGTATTGTGTATGTTAATTCCATATTGTGAATCTTATTCACAACCCATGTTGCACTAAGGTGAACACTTTTGACCTTAGGTGAACCAGAGAGTTAAAGGGAGTCAGTCCACATAGAGATCTTGTAGCAAGCACTTGTATTGAGTCACTTAAGATATAAGCAGTAGAGTTAGATGTTTAAAGTAGTTGGTTATAGAACAAGTACTAAGTTGTGATATTCGTATATTACTGTTGGATTAATACTGACCATTCCTGGGTCGAATTGTATGGTGTATTCACTATGTGGTGTTATATTAAACTTATTGTATCTGCTACACCCAGCGTCATTTCATTATTCAGTGATTTATAACAAGAACCCAATGTCACCACCACGCCTACATTGATAACCACAGCCACATTCATAACATATAAAATAACGCGGTGACAACTGGTTTTGGCATCATGGTATGTGGTAAGTGATGGGGGAGTTCAGCTTGGATAAAAACATTATCAATAATATCGAAGCCCTACACCCTAAGGTAAACAGCTCAATACTTCTGAACAACAAAGTTGGAGAAAGTTTTAGGACATCCATTGGAGTGAGGTAAGGATGCATTCTCTCTCCAGCTCTTATTAACATATTTCTGAAGCATATTATGATGGAAACTCAAGAAGGATTTACTCCTACTTGACCATATGGGCAGCCTTTGTCCATCTCGGGTTTGAAGAGGATATAGACCTCATTGGGGAAATTTCAGACCAGGTACAAGATATTACTTCAAAACTGTATACTAGAGCAGTCTGCATGGAAATCAGTGCTGATAAATTCAAAATACTAGTTTGTGCTGGAGATATAATGAGATGTTGAGGATGTTGGGGTACAGTCGAACGAACTAACATTAGAAGAAGTTGACTCATTTAAATACCTATGGTCAAACATTGGAAGAGATGGACTTCAAATCAATAAGAAATAAAAACCCTTTTAAGCTTGGCAGTTGCTGTCATAAGCAATCTAGAGAATCTGGAAAAGTAACAGCTGCATTCTTCCCTAGTGGTCTCTGAACCCCCACATGGTTGTGTAAGTTGGATACTGAACACAGAAAGAAAAAATTCAAATAAATGCTACAGAAAAATGCTGGGTTTTTACTCTTACAAGTCAACACTCTGGATGACAAAAAAAGGAGGAACTTCTCAAGTCTATAATGTGAAAAGACAAAGCTGAGCTGTTTCAGTCATATGGGTAAATTTGAGGAGATTACAGAAACTCTTGGAAAATGAGGAAGCAGGGGGAACACTGTAATAAGAAACTCTCAGTCTAACTAGAGTTAGAGCCTTGACTTTGTGAATGAGATGATGTAGATCTACTTGTATTAAAAGCTAGTGTTGCAAAGAAATCTAGTTCCCTATGTTGTTTCGTTTAAAACTTAATTTTCAAGAACTAACTGATATGAAAGGGCAGCAGACTGACACCAGACAAAAAAGATGTCACAAAAATGGCAGCAGTTTCTCCATGTAAGCTTTATGTTTCTCTTTTCCATAACAATCATATTTAAATTCCCATAGAATTTAGCTTAATTTAAAGAAGACATTTATGGTAGAAAACTAATTTAATGAATATATTTATTGAAAAATGTCTGTGTTTACTTTTCATGAACTCCCATATCTTTAGCAAAACGTAGAAATGATGTCATTGGATCTGATCCTGGAGAAAGAACGAAGACCAGTGGAGTAGTCTTAGACATACTTTCATAGAGTTCTGGCAATGTGACAGGAGGACTTTCAACAAATTGTTTCCCTAAACATTCAGAAACAAACTCTGTCACTGCAAATGTTGTCTAGGATAAAAACAGAATTGACATAATATAAAAGTTAACAATAAATCCAAAAAGGATATAATTAATTTTTATTCACATAAAACCCAAGAAAAATATCTTTGTTGAAAAAAATTTACACACAGTGCTTTATAGTTAGAAGATTATTTTGATCCTAACTGCTACTTTTTTCTATCATTTTTAATGGATCAACAATCTCAATAGCCCCAAGATATCTATTAGCATTGAAGGATAACCCTAGCATCAATTTAGATTAATCTAGATCTAGATCTATTCAATTAGTCTTTCTACCTCAACATTAAGTTAATTCATGTTACAGAGAATATCAACTCCTTTTAAACATTTGAACATTGTGAGTGTAAGCATTATTTTTAATTCATCATATTGTAAAAAGCCAGAATGAGCCTTTAACTGGGAAGAAGTTTGGTTAGCAGGCCATAGATCTAGATTATCCATTTGACTGCCCTAACCCAGGGATCTAAGATGTGATGTGATTTTACAGAGAACCTGTGCCGCAGAACATAGATCTAATATTTAAACTATGACCATGGTAAGAAAACTTAAGGCTATGGCGCAAGATCCTTTGATCCCCTTTGCCAGTTTCACAGTTAGAATAGTAGGTCTATGTACTGGTTTGTAAGACGTGAGTGTGATGCTCTTTCTTGGGCACACAACAAAACTTTTAATTGAAAACTCACCCTTTCCTCACGGAAAACTTTAACAAACATTAATTTTTGAAACGCTGTCAGGCAATCATTCCAATTTCCATTAACTCTATCTGGAAGAGGCAGATCACCATCGTTATATTCAGGGGGATCCAAGACAGCGTAGAGAAAGCGCTCCGGAGGAGGATTTGCTTGAACCTAAAGTTTTTGATATAAAAAAAATCATGCTTTCTCAGTTATAATCTATACAATTTTAAAACGCAAAAACTTTCACAAGCTTCTTGCATTCATAACATTGTAAAACCTAGACCTAAAGGCCCAAGTCAAGCTGAATATAAAATACATCCTTGTTAATAAAATGAGCCTTTTAAAAAAATTTTAACAGTTATTGTAAAGAAAAACACTTTTTTTCTCTTGCCTCCTGGAGTCGAAATACACTGAATGACTACACAACACACATCTCTAATATTTGCTGAACACATTCTTATGGAAAGTTACAAGCACACGTTAACATAACAACAACAACTGATACATTAAATCATTTTCATAACATTCACCCCATACCCCTCCGGTTCAAATTGTGCCTAGGATTTACAAGGAAAGAACTAAACTAACCATACACCAAAATAATTGTTATCTTGTTCATTTTCTTTATTTCCAACAGTTATTGTATAAACTTTATGTCCATTGCTTACATAGATTGATAAATCATTATGTAAAATGGGAATACCCACTAGAGAAAGTGAAATAAAAAACTTTATGTTTGTCACAAGGCACTATTGTTTTGTTATTGTCACAAGCACTACAATTTTTGTGTGAAAGATGCCAACTCACTTAATTGTTCCTAGTTGGAGGCTCAAATTTACACTCTTGAATTTAAAGGTTTATGTCTGCATTTTCTGCCTGTTGTTCCTTATGTCTGTATCTTCAAGGTGTTTTTCTTATGTCTGCATTTTCTGCTAATTGTTTCTTGTCTTAATCTTCATGCTTGTTTCTTTTGTCTGCAAGCTTGCTGGTTGTTTGTTAAGTCTGAATTTTTGTGGGCGTCTCCTTAATCTGCATCTTCTGCTTTTGTTTTGTTTTTTTTTTATGTTTGCACTTTTGTGGTTGTTTTTTCATCAGGTAACTGGCTTGATCAATAAAATGCATTTTGACCTCATGAATATTATCATCATAAGGTTCAACAAAAGCTGTTGCATTTTTGGTGCAAAGATAGCAACTATCTGCTCTTAATTTTACGATCTTCATTTGGTCCATTTGTTCAGCTTTTTAAGATAGTAATAGAGCTTCGTGAGTTTGTGGTCAGGAAATCCTGATATGAAGCTAAGAACTAACCAACCCAATAAATGTGACTGGACTTGCAATCTGAGTCTAATTCAGTAACACTGGAACTAAAGTACAGAGAGCTGTACACAGTATACATTAATGATTTCAACGACAGATTTTTATTATAGGTTCATCCAAATGTGTTCAGACTAATGTGAATTCTTTATGACCATAAGAAATATAGTGCTTATTTTGATTGTTCATTGCTTTATGTGTATTGGCTCACCAGGCTATATACTATTACAGAAAATGTGTTTGGCTAGCATTACAGAGTAAACAGAAGGGGTAGCAAGAGACTCTTGGGCACAGGATTAAAACAATGAATCTAGAATGACAAAACTAAATTTAGTCATCCTGTACGGAGGCCCCATCAGTTTCTTTATCAAATTGCAATATACTGCAGACAATTTAAAAATTATAATCACAGAATTAATGGGAAATAAAAGTAAGAATTCAAAACATTAAAACACATTTTGTTTTTAAGAGATTGGTAATGAGCCTGGGCTCACGGAACCCATTTGTGCCATGGTTACTATGCCACAAACTGTAAAATATTTTGTATAATTTAGAACCACAATAAAACAATTTAATATATGACAAGTGATTAAGGCATATTTCTCATTCTAAATGCTAGGACAAATTCTTAAAAGTGCTATTTATTTCCTATGCCTGAAATGGGTTGCCTGAATCAGCCAGAAAAACAATGCCTTTGCAGAGTTAAGTCTCTCATTATTATGTACAAATAGATTAAAGAGACAGATTTCAAAGAATGAAATGATCTTTATTGAAGATATGTCCTAATTATTAAGATATGTAGCCTTCAGTTTGATTGAGACTGATTGTTTTAATATTTTTTTATATGGGTAATGCATTTTGTTATCGTTATCATTACCTCAGGGCCTTCATCCAGTCTTATCCATACAGGTGTTTTATCCAAATCATAATGGATGTAACGGAAGTTTTCAAATGTGTCACTCATCTCGCAGGCCATTTTCCAAACATTTAATGGAAGCCACGTTGTGTTTTCTGGTTTGGGGACATTTTGCTGTAGAAAATGTAATGGCTTTTAATTACAATAAAAGAAAAAAAGTTTTTATTTTGATAGAAGTTGTGTGTTCTATAATTGTTTAACCTTCCTCTTTCAATGAGATTCTAAATAATCCATAAATATTTCAAGTTGTCAGTGGTGACAAAGTGTGTTGATTCTCAATGGTTATATAAATTTAAACTCTCAAATCTAATTGATTTGAATAAGCTACAATCTTTAAGATGTACAGAAAATTCTGTGGCATTCAGCATTTTACATCTGTTAAAACTTATAATCTTCCCTTTGTAACTTCTCTTCTGTCTTTTCTGCATAAAGAGGCTAATCATCGATACACAGCCACGGTCACAGAAAATCACTACTCCATACAAGTGTACTATTATTTAAAACTTTTTATTCCTAATGTATATAATAAAATGATAACATATTTATATATCTCTAGGATCTCTAGAAAGTCATTTCATTTCTGTGAAGGCATTTCCTAAAATAAATGAAGTTGAAATAAGAGAAGAAGACAAATAATAATCAAAATGTCTAGTACCTTCTCTATACCTCCAATAGGTCCACGTAGAAAAAAATTCCACTCCAAGGGAGTTATTTCCCCTTCAGTTTTCATAATCTCTGAGCAAAGCAAAAATGAAAATACAAGCTTGTGTTTTTCAAAGAGACCTCTGAAAGAAAATCAAAGCAACCACTAGAGGAATATCTCATTTCACATGTCACATTAATCTGTAAGTAAGATCAAAGTTAATTTAGCTAATGAATTCTTTAAGATTTACAATATAAATAATGGGTACTTGACATTAGCTAAGAACACCCTTGTTAACCATCAGTAATAGAAACAGATGACCTTTGCATTATCTGCATCTGAAGGATGTGAAAGGGGACCAAGCATACTACAAAATAAAGCATGACCCACAAAACCATATACTAGAGGCACTATGAGATACATTTGATTATTTTATGGCCTCCTTCAGTTATGAAACAACTATTGGTCTCATGTAATTGAGATGAATACATAGGCTATGATTGGAACCATGTCACACATGGAGCAGTCCTCCCCCCCTTCCCCTTGCAACCAGCTGATCTATCCAAATGAAGGTTAATGCCAATAAAGTTAAGGAGTAAATTTTATCGGCATCGCAGACTCTGCCAGGGTGTAGCACTGTAAGCTGCCCAAGGGTCACTGGCTCTTGATTTTTCTTCAGGGTTGACTCCTGAAAACTTTCCCCATGTTTGGATATAGCTGCAATGAGTAGAGATTTGAATTAGAGTTTTCCTTCTCCTAGGTGGGTAGCCAGCAAGCTAAGGAGCCCCTTCCTGCCTGAAGATTACTTGTTAAAGCACCAGTGCTCTTCTTTACAGATAACTGTTCAAGCCGGATCCAATATCTGAGTTGGACTAGTTGTCATAGGCTAGTTGAGACGCATGCCTTTGGAAGCATTTTATAGGCAGTGGAGTGCTTATTTGCATAACACCAATTCCAGTAATGTCAATATTACTGAAACCATGAGACACAATGCAGGTAACAATACAAGAATTACCTAGAAACATTCTTGTAAATACATACTGTAGTCTCTTCTAAGCAAATGTCCAGTCGTGTTTGAAGGTCATCGGACTTCTCACTGGTTGAGATTGTATTGTTAAATAGCTGAATAAAATTTTAAAATAATAAAATGGTTAAGATGTTTCTGACTGAATCCTAAGCATTTGAAACATTGGAAAAATAAAGGCTAAAATTCAAATTAAACTCAGACATGATTGCCTAACTTTGGACTGGACCAATTTTCCTTTCAGACAATCAGATGATGGGGAGGGAGATTTTTTTTTTTTTTTTAAATTTTATTAGTAATGTGGGTGTAGGGGAGAAAACTACTCTATTCTAGCATCATTTCATTTGTCAAATTTGTTTCAGATTTTCTAAAAAATAAACCAAACTAATTTCTACACCATACTCATACAGATGGCTCCTTGGTCCTTTTACTACTGTCTTGTCCTGTTTTCGAACCCTACCAATTTATTACAGAGGCACAGATGACAAAAATGTTGACACCTTGTAATTAATTCTTTTAATCACAAAGAAACAATGGATTTTACAGAAGAATCCCATCTAGCCTTGTCAAGAACCATAGCTGCAGTGCTAAAATTTGTTGCAGGTTAGCGTCATTGTCATCTAATATACCATCTAGCAAAGCATTCATGGATAATAAAGGTTATTATTATTATCGGCTTACAGGGGTAATGTTTAAAGTGGTTCTGCCCATCAGCAACACAATACACAAAGAAGCTAAACATTTTAAAATGAATTTTCTAAATTAGTTAATAATGACACTGTATCTCAAACTTTAACTGTAAATAATGGATATTTTGGATAAGACATATACTGATTGTCAAAGAATATGAGAAAAAAACACATGTGCTTATAAATGAGTAAATTATCTGTTTTTAATTGTTATGACTATCTATCTGGCTGCCTGGAAACACTGGACTCAGATTGCCGGGTACTTTATCAACTCTAATAAACTATGTCAAATACTGTACAGTTGGAAGTTTGAAAGACTGCACAAGCGCTTCACTGTAGAGAACCTTACAAAAAGGTACTGCTCTACTTAATTGAATCATACTAGACTATCTGTTTTGTCCTGAACTCATACTGGACTCTACCAGACTATCTTGACTCTGCCACCTCTACTCTTTATAAAGGGCCCCTGAAGGCCTACTAGGAAATTACAGAATGTCCCCAGACCTTTTTTAGACAAATCACATGACCACATCACAACCTATTTTCAAGTAGAGTGTCCCTGAAGGGCCGTCCCTCATCCCTGTTCACTGCTAGCAGTAAGCTGGCTTCTGTCACCTGTGTGAGCGTGTCATATGCACATCTAACCTTACCCACATCAATAAGTTCATTTATAACAATATCATTTTTAAATACTTGTGTATATTAAGTAAATATGGGTAAAGTTTAAAATTTATATTTATACATGGGCCCACTGCAATTTGAAAGAGATCAACTTTGGGTACTAAGATCAATACTTATTGGTTTAAGAATGTAAAGTACACATACTAATGTGATGATTTTATGGCTTATCTATTCCTTTACCTGTTTAAAATACTTGAGAGAGAATTGATACATGGGATCTACTTCCCCCATGTCAGACACCACAAAGTACATAACAGAACCCCTCTCAGCAACACAGCGATATTTCTCCCGGGCTACACTGATCTTTTCTTCTGTTGTCTCGGATTCAGCAAGTCTTTGTTTGATAACTGCTGAGGTGACCTGTCAAGAAACAATTCAATGTAAGTCTTTGATAACTGCTGAGGTGACCTGTCAAGAAACCATTCAATATTTTTCTTTAAGTTGATCAGAAATACACTGTTACACTGTTACTTGATGTTTTTACTTTAAATTGGCAACTAAAAAACAATTTTTTCCCAATAGCTGTAAAATTTATAGGAGGACACCCTCATGATATAATTTTCTGGTAATATTGTCAGACCCATTTTAATCTTATTAGAATTTTGTTTAACCTTATGCACATTGTTTTTTCTTGAACCAAGTCTAACAAAACATAATGGTATTTTTTCTATTTGATTTCTAGTCTTCTACATCTTTGTTTTCTAAATCACATTATAATTATATGATCATTATTATATATTAAACTCTGCTACTGGAATTATAAAAAAAAATATTTTAGTGCTGTGTTACTTCTGCAGAGAGATATAAGGAATGAGAGATCCTCAAGATGTACTTGGGACATTTGAATGATGCTTTAATGGTTATAAACACCCACATTACCAATGGAAACAAGTGAAACTCTCACACTTCAAGGCCTATGTGATACTTGCCTTAGAATCATTCAATGTATTGATAAGTTCTTCATTGTCCAATATATTTCCTTCCGATTCAAAAAGTAACCAGAATTTTATCTTCAATAGATTTCAGCTGGTTCTTATCAGCATTGATTCTCATGATGAGTTCATTTCTTTGTTCTTCCAAGTCTGGTCTCTCTAAACTGACAACATCACTACAACCAATAGAAAGAAAAACAACCTTTTCATGTCTGACCTATTAAATGTAACTAGTTGAAATTTTTACTGCTCCTAGTTAAAAATTAGTCTATTTAAAAACAGATTGTATTCCCCAAAAAATTATATATTTTCATAATCAAAACAATAAAACAACATTTACATAAAAGTAGATTTTATAGTAGTAATAAAAATTGTAATGTATTTAGTTTAACCAATCTTATTTTTTTAAAAATCTTTTTAATAATTTGACTGGTTAATTTAGTCTTGAAAGAATGCTTTGGATGTTAAGCCAGAGCTAAAATAAAATGTATGTAACAAGAAAAAAAAAAATAGATGCGAAAGAAATTTTCAACCTAAGAAGTTGATCTTCAAGGCCTTTCTTGGTGACTGTGAAATTGATAACTGTTACTTTGATGCAGACTTCTGGCAAGTAATGTGGATTAGACAGTTTGGTGGTCATATAGAAGCGAAAGTTTCGATCATAGTCTATATCGCTATCCCCCAAGCGAATCAACACACGCCCACCCTGAAAAAGACAACGAAAAAAAAGATTAAAAAGTAATTTTTATTAAATCAGAATGTTGGCCTAAAACTCTATACATTGGGTATCACTTTGAAAATTTAGTTTTTAACTGCAAGTTCTATCCTTCCAATTTCCTTTTAAGCTCATTCATGACAAATTCAATTATAATTTCACTCATGTTGATTTTATTTATAATAATCTCATTCATTACTAGTTGATTCATCATGATTCTATTTATGGTCATTTCATTTATTATAATATTATTCATGCTAAAATTTGTCCTTATTATTTAATTGATGGGAGTCAGGTAGTGTGATATGCTGGCTGGACTGTTGTTCGGATGGTCTCAATAGTACCAGATTCATAACCTACAGTTCAGCGAGAGGTTTGGTTAGGATGAAATTACCATCAAATCTGAAGGAACATGTGAAATATTTTACATGTGAATAGACTTCATTACTTTTAGAAATATTACAAGATAAACTAACTTTTGTTTTAATTTTAAAGATTACATCCAAATAGCTGTTCATTGAATATTTCCTGTAAACATGAGACACGAGCTAAGTAAAAGTAAAGTTGCCCCTTTCAGACCTTGCTATCTATGGGGCAGATGATGTTAAGGTCATCTGTTTCTATGGCCAACAGTTAACAAGCAGGGTGTTATGTGGCCAGTACAACGACCAACCGCCTTTACATTCCACAACTAAAGTCGGGTACCCATTAGAGTTGGGTGGACTCAGGGGCAAATGAACTCCATCTTATATTTTCTTATAATTCCAATAAAATCTATTGTGAGCCTAAACATAAAACTTAGTTCATTCCCTTAGAAAAGGAAAGAAAAATTATCATAAATCAGCCCATAACATAGTTATAATGAGAATGATATTCGAGAATGTTTAAAATATCATTATCTAGATTTCAATCTACAAAGGAATATGGTAAGCAGACAAGATAGGATAAGATGATCTGTTCTCTGCTATAATATAACAAGTAGGCTCTGACCAGAAAATAATTTTCTAATTGGAAATACGTTTGACTACATATACTCTATTAAAAAAAAAATAGGAACATTCCAAGACAACCACTAAGGAGACCAGATACAACACTAAGAAATTCATTGAAAGCATTGGCAAATGGGGATGGGGGAGGCATTCCATAAAATCATCCTTAACCTTTTATGTATTATCATTTTAGCCTCGCATTTTTTCATTCACAGTTACCTACAACACTATACTATTTATTTTTGTACAAAATATATTTTGATAACTTCAGCAACCAAGATTAGTGTTCTAAAAGATTACAGTAACATTTTTTTTCCTCTCTGTTCAACAATACATTTGCATCTGAACACTCTGCATTAACACTGTTCTGGGCATCTCTTTGAGAATCCTGGGATTAAAGCAAGCAATAGCTTTACTTCACAAATACCTAATTAGGAACACCAAAAAACTCAAAATTTTTGAATCTACTCTTATAGAGAAACATGTTAAGTCCTTAGAAATGAAGCATTTTCATAATGTCAAATTTGATAAAAGTGACCTTACTTATAAATATATAACTGAAAAAAGTCAATAAGGTTACATAAAAGGTTCAAATACCTAAAGGAGTTTAAAGCTTGATATGTTACTTGTCATGTAAAGCACTTTAGTTATAGATGGAGAAATGAATTGAATGTTGCACTGACCAAACCCTCAAAACATATTGGAGTCCAAGGGTAGATTACATAAAGTTGTAACAAGTCAGGAGACATTACTCCATCATTAAACCTTTTTGCTTTTACAAACACAGCTTTTACACACACAGAGAAAATTTTGGTATACAATAAAGTGTTTAAATGTTTAGATGTAATAGAAAAATGTTACCTGTATAAAGGTTTGTTTTAACAAGACAGGTTCTAGTGCTGGATCCAAAGCTTCACCAACATCCTCCATCAAAACAGGTAAACCTGCTCTTATGCAAGCTTCCAGTGTTCTCAGAAAGTTGGAATTTGATAATTTAATAATTTTAAGCTTATTTAGAGCCTCTCTATTTCTGATCCATCTGTTGGCCTGAAAGAAGTGTCAACAATAATACTCAGCTTTAATCAATACAAGTACATACTAGAAACATTATTTGTTTACTTAGAAACTTTACCTGTTCTTGTGGGTCAATCATCAAAGGCCACCTGCGACCTTTAGTTACAAGAACAGCGTTTTCAATTGACACAGCATCTCTTGGCAGACCGTCAGCATTCCATTGTCGAATTTCATATATATCTGCCAAGACTGACACAAGAGTCATATTTTCTGTTGCAGGTATTTGAAGATCAATCAATCGTTTAGTCCAACCTGTAGAAAAGTTTTTGTATCCAAATTATTAAATACATTCAAATGTCTTATAATGAACCTAAGTATTCATGCTAGATACATCAGAGTATTTCAGTCATATCAATTGGTCGTTGTGGTAATATTTAGGTTATGTTATGCTACTTTCTTAAAAATGTTCTTTCTTAATATAAATATTTCTAAAAGTTTTTAACAAATAATTAAATGTGAGAAATACAAGATACAGTTAAGTTAATAATAGTAAAGTAAAGTTCCACTTTCATACCTTGTGGTCTATAGGGCAGATGATGTAAAGGTCATCTGATTCTGTGGCCTACAGTTAACGAGGGTGTCATGTGGCCAGCTCAACGACCAACCGCCTTTACTTTTCCCCAACTAATGTCAGGTACCCATTAGAGCTGGGTGGACTCAGAGGCGCCCAAGGATCCTGAAATTAAATATCCCAGTCTTCACTAGGATTCAAACCCCGGACAACGGTTAGGAAGTCAAGCCCTTTACCGCTCAGCCACCGCGCCTTCTAAGTTAATAATAATTGAAGTAAAATATTTTGTTTCTAACTACTAAATCATATATCTGAGAGTAAAGCATAACTAAATAATGAAAAATCAAGCTAGACCTAGTAATATTTTCAAGAGTTATGAGAACAAGAAGTTTGTATAATTTGATGTTTGGCCAGGAAGGTATACAGTCTCAAATGATCAATTCAAAAGCAGAAAGCAGGAGGTTTGGACTAGAAAGTAGATTATCTTTATCTTTGAAGGAACATCCGTAAAATGTAAAACATTTTATAAACATTTTTTAGAAACAGCCTTCACCATTTTCAAAACCTAATTCATTTTGTACTTTTCATATTTTCTTATTGAGGATGATTAGTTGCCATGTATCAAGATTAATGGGCAATTAGGAAAACTTACAACTGAAATGAATAAAAAGCTGCTACAAAGGTCTAAAAAATTTATTTATGTATCCAACACAATACTTAAGCTAGTCAAAAAACAATCAGTTAATATGGTATAAGCAGACATTGCATTAATAAAGGTTTTGTTTTTTAAGTTTTGGACATTCATTCAGAAATTAAGATTATCATGTACCAATCTAAACTTCTTGAGAACCAAAGCAGACAGCAGTGGGAAGGGTTCAAACTGATGACAGTCCTAAAGGCATACCACACAACCAGTTTTCTCTCTTAATGGTACTAGTTTTCAAGGGTGTCTGTATCTAAACATTTTAAAAGTACATTGTTTTTGATGTTTACTTACCTTCTACAAGTTTTTGCCTGTAAGTAGAAGTAAAGGCTCCATAGTAAGCTACACAAGCTGCTGCTATAAAAACATCTCCTACTACATTTTTCAACTGTACATCAAAGTTGGCAACACTTTCCTCCCAACGAACCTATAAGAAACATGATGTAGAAAGAGAACAAATACTATGGCCTCTTTCAGTTGCAAAATTACTATGGAAATGAGAAATGAGATGAATGCCTGGGCATTAGTTATGGTTGGAACAATGTAACCCAAACAGCTATTTTCCAATTTCTGAGCACAGCTGATGAATCCAAAGGAACAGCAAGTGCTGATACAGAATGCGAAATGCGGTGGCACAGGCTCTGCAAACTGCCTTAAGGTTGTCTGCTCCTTATTTTTCCTCAAGATAGACTCCCAAAGCCTTTCACATATTTGGGTATAGCCGCAAGGCAGCAGAGGTTTGAATTCAGTTTTCCTTCTCCTAGGTGGGTAGCCAACCAAGGCTAATGAGCCCCTTAAGCCTGAAGCTTACTGGTTTAGGCACTGGTTACACATTTTCCCCAGTTAGTGATAACAATTCTCCCATATCTAACATCTAACGGGTAGAGGCTGTTTGTCAGAGGCTATCTGAAAGCCATTGAAAGTATTTTTTAAGTAGTGGAGTGCTTATATCCATTACCACTTTTAACAACCTTGCAGAACAGAGAATAAATATTTCAAGGAGCAGAGAATAAATATTTCAAGGAGCAGAGAATAAATATTTCAAGGAGCAGAGAATAAATATTTCAATGATAAAGATGAGAACTAAATGAGTTTCTAGTAATGTCCCATCCTTATTTCAACATGAAATCATGAGATTGAGATGTTGTTTCAAAGATAGTTGAGCTATTGAAATGTATATTTTTTTAAAGTAGAAATATGAAAAAAAAAATCACACCAAAAAAGTGACAAAATCATTGTAGTCTCACACTTCTTTCTAAGACTGTGTGCCATGCATGTCTCATCTCCAGTATGGAAATATGGTTTTAGTGAATGAATGCACATATTTTCAAATCGTTAATTTATTCCTCAAGGTGATATTTTTGTTTGATCATTTCAATTTATCTTTGATATTATAAAAACTACGCCCAGTAGGCCAAGTCTGACTAAGAATCATATTTTAATGTTATAATAGTTCTCATAGATTTTAAAATAACCTACTTGTTCATCAGCTAAGGCTGTTGTCAGTTTGGAAGAGCGTTTCAATCTGGCAGCAGTCACAGCCATGTTTCTTTCCATACTCTTGTCAAAGACAGCCTGAAGATTTTTAATTTGTTTCTCCACTTCAGCCAGTTGGTCTTGTTTAGCTTTGAGGACACTTAAAACCTCATTGAGAACGTCTTGAGCCTCAGCCAGTCTGACAAGGAAGAGATAATACATCTTGTAATAATAATATACCAACTATACATATACTTCTGTAATAATACTATATATATATCCCATGTTCCACTGTCAAAGTGACATCATTATGATTTAGTACAAAGTTTACTAATTAATGACCACTAAAGTTGTATTAAAACAAGTCTAAGAAAACAAATATAATTGAATATTTTTTTACTTAGACCTAGAATGATTTAAAAAATAGCAACACTTTGACTGCTAATTATTTAATGCCTTGACTGCTAATTACTTACGCTTGTTTCTTTGGCTCAACTTGTTTAGCTACAGCAGAGTAAACATCAATTGCTCGAACCCATAGGACTAAAGTTTTACAAGCCTGGACGAAGAATAGATTTATCAAACAACATTCCATCATTACTCTGTGGTTATAACAATCTTCAAAACATTAAATCACAAATATTTTCAGGTAAGTAGTTAATGATTTAAGATGTACATTCACTATGAAACTTTTCCATAAACAATGTGATTACAAAATATAATGTCTACTAAAAAAAAATAATAATGCATCTATAGACATTTTTTTCCACACCAAATACAGAAATTGTTTTTCTGCTTAGAAGACTGCTGGTTGGCAAATAAAAAAGAAGTAAAAAAACAAACAAAACAAAACAACATTCAATTAAAAGTGGAATTGTTTTGACATACTGTGGGCTTAACTTATTAGACAGATCATTTTATTAGTACAACATTTGTGGGTGAATGTTAGACTGTGTTACTCTTCAAGTCTCTGAACCAAATAAAAGAAATGATTTCACATTCACATTTTGTTGTGTAGTGACAGTTGTTTTTTTTAACACCAGATCTTCTGTAGAATATTAAACACATGACTAGCCTAGTTGATCTAATTTTAAACATGTATGTTAATCATCCCTCTTTGCTTTTAATATAGACAGTATCATCTCTTTCTACTAGGTTTTCTCCTTGACGTTGTAGTGGTTTTTCTTGGTTTTATTTATTCTCAACACCTGAGTTTTCTTTTCATTGATTTTTAAACCAGTTTTCTCCACTTCTATAATGATCTTGTTTAATTTTATACGAGCATGTTGTAGTTTTTGGAGGCAGATATCATCTTGTGAAATCTAGATCCTCCATTTTTTTGTCCATTGAATGCATGTGTTGCCAGCTTTTTACCTTTTCATTATCCAGTCTAATGAGTTTTTTAATGAGTTTTTAAATTAGTTACCTTTGAAACTTTGGCTACAACGTCAGGTACAAAACTTGGCATGGATGTATATTTCCTGACTTTAGCCAGCTTGGCGGCTGGGACATTTTCTTTGTCATATTCATAATTTTTTTTTAAGAAGTTTGTGTCTGCCAGCATGGCTTTACAACTCGCCCAGTCTGTCCTGAAAGAAATTATTGCATATGCAATCAACATTTTAGTGCAATGAATTACTGAAGGTCACGGTCATTAGACGTTCACCAAGTATAAAACATTAATGTTTCGTTTGTTTATTCCACTTACTTGTTGCCTAAGAGTATGGCAACAGCTTCTAGAACTGTCTGAACAAGTTCTGGAGGTTTGGTAAATACTCGTATCTCAGCAATGTCATTTTTGTCTAGTGCTAACAAAGCCTGAAAGCGCAGAGTCATAACAGATCATTGTCATTCTTATTATAAAAACTAAAACAAATAAATTCCACTTATCTTACTCATGGTTAACCAGTAACACAGACTAAAAACGCAAAATACTTAGGTGTTATGATAAATGAAAAACTGCCATGGAATCCCCATATTGATTAAACTATCAAAAAAAATCAAACAAAGCATTAAGCATAACTAAAATGTTTGTTAAGCTCATAATAGAATATGCATCCTCTGTTTGGGACCCCTCAACTCAAGAAAACATTAAGAAACTGGAACAGACACAAAATAGAGCAGTGAGATTTATAACAAACAAATATTCACATTTGACTAGAGTAACACCTTTAGTAAAATCACTAAATTTAGAAAGCCTTCAGGATAGAAGATTCAAAAGTAAGGAATCAATTATACATAAAACATTGAACCAGAATCTTCAAATACAAAAACAAAACCTAATAAAATACTCAGAAAGACACAAAGGCATATTCCTCGTTCCATATGCTATGACAAATTTGTACAAATGCTCTTTCTTCCCCAGTGCTATTAGAGCTTGGAATGGGTTGCCTGATCTAGCCAGGAAAATCAGTGACTTAGCAGAATTTAGGTCACAGGTTAATACTCATGACTAAATGCATGACGCGTAGGATGTAGTCATCTTCTTACAAGACTGTCAATTATTTTCTTATAGAATGTCACAATTTAATTGAACTGAACAACCTAGAATAACTAACACTCTGTAAGGCAGTGTGGAACAACTAGGAAGAACAGCATGCCACTGCAGAGAGCCTACAGCTAAGCTGAGTAGATGAAGAAGATGAGAAAATGTGGTAGAGCTCATGAGTTTAATAAAATTAATTTATTGTTTCCCCAGCATTAAACTCTTCAGTGCTTTCCAGCAATCAACTCTTCTAGGGTGACAAGTTATCAATACTTCATATGCATAGTGGTTATGTGTAGATCTTTTCTGAGAGTTTCATTAGTTCACATATATATAGTTTTTTAAAGTTTAAATTTAACTTAACATTAGGTGTTTAAAATTTTAATGAAGTGGTTAATATGAAATTTAAAATTTATTTATGTGTTTAAAATTTGAAAAAAACCCAGCATAAAACAAGACAAATCTCAGAGACTTATAGCAAAGGCAAAAGTCAAATATGATTAAATCAGAGATCTGCTATTCACATATGGCTGCACTTTACTTCCCTCAAATATAGTGGGTCTTCAAAAGAGCTTGACCCTCTTCACTAAGGCAAAAACTTTGGCTTCAATATCAATGCAGCAAAGACAAAAGTTCTGTACCAACCTCCTCCCAATAAAATTGCCAAGAAACAAGACATTTTTAAAGATGGCCAGAAACTAGTAAGCATAAAAATGTTTGTCTATCTGGTAACTAAATGCCAGCCTATATGCTGAGGTAGACTTCCTTGTTGCATGCCACAGTGCCTCAGACTTTAAAAACAAGTATGGTCAAGAAGACTAAGCACTTGTACAAAAATTAAAAATTGACAATACTGTAGTCCTTCTATGCTTCAGATTCCTGGACCTTATGTTCCAGTCACATCAAAAAGCTGAACTCTTACCATCTCTGATGTCTAAAAACTTAACCAGTGAAAAATGTTTGACTACATATGAGATTTTAAGATCTTTTGCCACAGCAAAAAGGTCAGAACTATGATGGGCTGAACATGTAGTTCTTTTGCCTGAAAATTGCCTCCCCAAATGACATTTTATGTGGAGCTATGAGCTGGAAAGTGCTCCCAAGTGATATATAGGCAACTCTCAAGAGATCCCACAAAGAAAATGAAATTGACATTTATGACTGTGAAATGCTATTTATTATTGCACCTCATGGCATGAAGCCGTGTATGGCAGTATTATGAGATTGAAGACAAGGAGATTATGGTCATCAGTAAAGAACATTCTCGCAAATTTTTTTTTTATCAAATTGGGCAACTCTCAAGATACCCAACCTTTTCATGCCATGTGTGCGTCCAGTTTTTCAAATGAAGATAATCTTCCCTAGCAGTTTTTGAGTTAAAAGAAAATGAGATCATTTTTTAATGACAGAGAAGGAACTACTACCTTGTCATGTAATGACACTTTGTGAATAACAGAAGATTAAAAAGTAAAGTAATAATACATTCTTTCAAGGAAAACCAAGAAAATAATATACAAAACCATAACAAGACCAGCAGCAATGCGTGGAAGTGAGACCTGGACACTGACTAAGACATCTGAAAATTTAATTAATACTTGGGGAAAAAAATTCTTAGGAAAATCTATGGTGCCATACAGGATGAAACTGGGTGGAGGACACACATTAACCAAGAGATATATCAATTATATGAAGACCCACCAATAGTGACCGAAATAAAAAAAGAACAGACTATGTTGGGCAGGTCACCTTGAAAGAATGTCAGATAACAGAGGAGAGAAAATCGTCAGACAAAAAACAAAAGGCAGGCAACCCAAAGGCAGACCCTGAATGCGATGGATTGATGATGTGGAAGCAGATCTTTAACAGTTTGGGGTTAGAGCGTGGAGACGAAGGGCCCAGGAGAGATCTGAATGGAAGGATGTGTTGAAACAGGCCAGAGCCCTCCATGGGATGGGATGGAATAATAATACATAAAACACTTAACCATAACTTATAAATACAAAAACACAACCTAATGAAATACTCCAAAAGACACAAAGATAAAGTAACAAGTAACATTTCTTATTCCATCTGGTAGGACAATTGGTACAAGTGTTTCTTCCCTATTGCTATTGCAGCAAGGAACATGTTGCCTGAATCATCCAGGGCAATCAAGACTTAGGTGAGTTTAAGTCTGTTATTAACTTACATGACTAGATTAACAAATGGATATGCTTAATCTATAACTCTCTTCTGTTTAGAAAGAGTGTCTGTAATTTATAAAAATGTTTTACTTTCTCTGCAACTTCCAGCGCAGGTAGCGCCTCGTTCAAGTCTCGCTGAGCATCATCTGCTATAGCCTGAGTTTCTTCAGCAGTTGTTTTCGCTTTTGCTTCATCGATAGCCACCTGTTTCTGAACCTGATTGATAAATTGAAAGAAACTGTTATCCATACATATTAAATATTTCATATTGATTAGAGCTCTGAAACAATCCACAGCAGCCATTTCTGAGCCTAATCAGAACATACTAAAATAGATCAAAAGCAGCCTAGAATCTCATTAGTGCATTGAAATACTGATGGAGGTCTTTTGTTCTTAAATGTTGACTGGTTTCTACATCAAATATTAACTTAAATAATCACTCAACTTATAATTGTTATTATCAGTGAATTTTATTACACTGCAATTGTTCAGGGAACAGTACCAGGAAAAAGAAGAGGCAAAGAAAGTGAATGGAAGACAACATCAAAGAGTGGACAAGCCTATCACTGGAAGAGATTCTTGATCTAGTGTTAACTTAAGAGATTTCTTCGGACTTATATTGTGAACATTTCGTTGATGTGATTACTTATTCTACATGGCATGAGCAGCCAGTATTTTATTGGTTTATATTTTGTGATGGCTGAAGTCACCAATATCTTTTGTGATCTATATCTTATATGTAATAAAATTCTTGTCTGCTACAAGAGCGTTTATTAATAATTCAGAATGTTTGTGCTTGGAGAGTTCAGTACGCTAGTGTACTCACGCACCTGCAAATCTAGTGCGTATGAGAAAGTACTTAATTAAAGAACATTACAGCAATATCTACAACACTCGGACACATTCGCGTCGCAACGCCTACAACCAGAACCAGGCAGCGACAATGAGTAAAGCTATTAACATTTTCTACAGCCTAATCTAATACGTTAGTATTCTTTAGTTGATCCTGATTTGTGCTTACATTATAAGATGTCTGAGTAACAAATATATTACTTTTATTATGACTAAAGATAATCCTAGCTTTAAAATATGTCTAAAAAACTAATTGATGTCTGTGGACACTTATAATGATACCATTTGAACTATCCCTTTTTAATACAACTACACTATAATAATAGTAAGGCTTTTTCTTTGAGTCCAAAGATTAATGAGGAGTACAAAATTTTACATGGCTACACAGTCCCAGCTGTGACCTGCAACTGCACTATAGAATAGTAGCACAAAAAATGACTAAATTAGGATAAGCATTAAGAATTAGCCACCAGCAATATATATCAGTGCATCCAGAACCAAGGAGATGAACCATTTAGTGACAGTCATAACTTAGATAGAAAGATCAAACTTCCGTTATATCCAGATTTAGCTTACTATATTTACAGCCATCAGCTCTACTACAACTTAGCTATTTTTAACTAACCTCATTTGACAAATCTAATAACTTATTCTAAACCAATAATATATACTTATGTCAAAGTCAAGCAAAAGAACATTACTTTAAGGATAAAAAAATAGAGAAAGATTAAAGGGCTGAGAAGAGTCTCTCTGAAAAGGATAGATTTGTGCAATGGTCGAAAAGGATAGATTTGTGCAATGGTTGAAAAGGAAGAGCAAGATTTAGTACAATCCAAGATAAATGTTTTTTTTTTACATTAATAACATCCAAAAATGTGAAATAAGTCTGGCTTTATTTAATAAAAAAATATTTATAAGGAAGAACTGACATTTTTATTTTGAAATATTAGAACAATAGACGGTAGTTTCTATTCTAGGATTTAATAGGAAGTGCAATTTATGATCACTTCTTTCAAATTATATTTATTTAGAAGAAATTAGTGTACCTTGTTTTCTCTTGTACCATGGTAATGTACAGGTTGATCAGCTCAAGGTAGGAAGTGGGTGTGGTGTAGTAACGACGCTTTAGCTCGGTGAAGAATCTCTCTGACATTTCTGTAACACTCATATGAATTTCTACACACATTTTAGATACATTGTCCTGTAAATGAAATACTCAAACTATTACAAAATTTGTGGGACATGATAGTCAAATGATGAAGCACTTGGCTTCAAACTGATGAGAGGGATTCAAGTTTGAAAAACAGTGAAGAGTTTTAATTTTGAGATTTTTTGGAGGCCCCTGAGTGCACCTACTCTAATGGGTACCTGATATATGATTTTTGGATGCCCCTGAGTGCACCTACTCTAATGGGTACCTGATATATGATTTATTTTGAGGCCTTGAGTGCACCCAACTCTAATGGGTACCTGATATATGATAGGTACAGAAAAGGCAGTTGGCATTGTGCTGGCCACGTGACACCCTAGTTAACCTTTGGTTATAGAAACAGATAAGCTTGTTTGTTGAACATGTTTCAGATGTTACTTCAGAATAGAATATCCTTATTTCCTAGCCCCCACCTCCTTCAGGTTGACAGGGGAAACCAGTGCGCAGAGTTTGAACCCAGGGCATCAAGATGACAGTCTGGAGTAAATACTGCTTGATCAGGCAACACAAGTTTTATTCATCTGCCTTTATAGATCACAAGTTCAGAAAGAGGAACCTCTATATAATATGTGTTTAGGGCAATAAAATAGCAATGTCAAACCTATGTAATCAAGTCCTTTTGATAAAACACCAATGTAAAATGAATAAGAACTTTCTTGTTGTAATGGTTCAGATGCTACACTTAATTGTAACTTGTTGACAAAATATTTTGCTACAAAATATTCAAATTTGTTTTGCTCTAAATTAAACATTTCTTGTATGTCTATTTGTATTAAGTGTCAATATTAATATTTTTTTAAGAACAATTTTAACTATTGAGTTTTGTTTGTTTACTTAAATAGTAAACATTATTTGTTTGAAGATTAGTTTGCTTCATATTTTTTAAGTGGTAGTTTCTAGAAAAATGCAAGTCAAGTTTTTCAATTGAAGACTTGAGTGAATGTTAATGATCATAGATATTTGAGAATCACATTTTCTTTCTAATGCTCAATAAAATAATAATTTAGTGTAAAACTTACTTTGATTTCATCTGAACATCCTAAAGATACGGTTTTAAAGAAAGACTGTGCCACTCCTAAAAGAGCTTCTTTCGGCCATTCAATGAACCAGTCTATGGTGCAACAGTTGACCAAAGATGGAAACATCTGGCATGTTGATCGAAAGGCAGAGCCCACCGGAGACATGCACAATACTATGTGCAGATTATTTCTGGAAAAAAATACAGACCGATAAAGTGCAATTAAATTTAAAGGACAGCTTTACAGAAAATAATATTAAACAAATTTATTATGTCTGGATTAAAATATTACAACAGTACAGAGTCTTAAAGAATTTATTTCTCTGAAAAGTTTTCTTTATAACCATCAAAATAATTTTTCTATCTTATCAGTCTACAGATATTCCTTGTTAATCTAGTTATGCACATTAATTTTAGACCTTAACGCTTTTGTAATTTCAGCTCTTTTGTTTTCTTTTTAAGAATGTCCAAATGAAGATCTAAAGGGTAAAAGTGTTGACTCTATCACAACATGATATCTATACTCTAAATTCACTTTAATTGCTCTCAACAAATCTGCAACTAATAGTTCATTCTTGAGTGCCTTCTAATCATCTTGTCTTACTTTTTTTTTTATTTTGTAAAATAATGTTTTACATGTTTCGGATGTTCCTTCAGAGTTGAAGATAGTTCACTTCCTAGCCCAAACCTCCCGCAGGACGACGGGGGATGGGAGCGGGCAGGGTTTGAACCCTCGACCGTCGATAAATCCGAACGACAGTCCAGCGCACAAACCGCATGACCAGGCAGCCATCCTAACTTTTAACTTTTACTGTGACTGTTCATTCGTCAAATATATATTTACCTATGCATGCACAAATTGTTAACTTGTATCACATACAAAGATTATATTTTCAAACTTGGAAATCCAAAACAGGATTACAATTTACAATGGCAACCAAGCCCCATGATGACCTTCTGACCACTGTTAAAAAACACAAGTTAAGACTGTACAGTGAGATTCTCAGGGCTCGCAAGAACTTGTCTGCAGGTAACAGTACCAGGGAAATAAAGAAGGTGGTGTAAATGGAAAGGATTGGGAGGACAACATTAAGGAATGGATGGGGCTGTCTACGGAAGAAACTCTAATCCTGATAGAGAGAGAAATGGAGAAAAACTGTTAACAGATGTTTATGGTGCCCCAACAGTTCAACAGACTGAATGACAGGGTAAGGTGAAGATACCCATATGTATGTAGTGCTACACACCAGTCAAGTGACAAGCACAATTCTCTGAACAGATGTTTATGGTGCCCCAACAGTCCGACGGACTAAATGACAGGGTATGGTGAAGGATGGCTGCCTGGTCGTGCGGTTTGTGCGCTGGACTGTCGTTCGGATTCATACATGAAATATAGTAAGGTCATATGTGCCTGACATTTAAAACAATAATGTCAACTGTACCTGACACAATGGATACATGTCAACTGTACCTGACACAATGGATACAGTTAGGTCTAGTGTCATTTATACATGAAATATAGTAAGGTCATATGTGCCTGACGGTTAAAACAATAATGTCAACTGTACCTGACACAATGGATACAATAGTCATAGATAGCATCTCTATTTCCTTCAGGAATTCCTGCCTCTTTAGCACCTGGTCTGCAGCCTATTATCAACCTCTCATACTCGTCAGGTTCAAACAAGTTTGGAACTTCTCCAGAGTTCAGCATGTTGTTAATATCTTCTAGAAATTCTTCTACCACAATCTGTAAGATGACAAAACTCACATATTTTTTTCTGTCTTTATGTTGTAGTATAGCTAGCACATTAAAAAACTATTGAGCAGTGGTGCACATGTATGATTATTGATGTTTATGGTCAATTATATTGAAATTAGTGCAAGGGAAACATTGATGACAAGGCATTTGACCACCATCTTTTGTAAGACAAGTTTTGTGGATGTTATTTTGTTGTGGCCATATTTAGAGGGGATCATTGTGACCTACTTGTAAAGGAATGTTATCTAAACAAATTAAGTGGACACCCATAAAGGCAAGACACAGATAGTCAAAGGTAATTGTACTGAGAAAGGCTTCAAGATAATGGATTGCTTTGTTTTGGAAAAAATTCCAAGAGGATGGGAGAAGGGTTGCATTGCAAGAAAAAACAATTTCTAAAACTAGTTAAAATGTAGATTCTATTGTTGCTAATTGAAAAAAAAAAAGTGCATAAACACTAAATATTTTAATAAGACATAATAATATGGACTAATTAATTAAAATAAGTACTATATGCATAGTTCTATACAGGATTTTACAAATCAAGTTTTCATATAGATCTAATGATTTTAAAAATGTTTGTTATCTTTAATGATCTCAGTATAGGCATAAAATGAATATTTGTGTATGCAATATATAATTTTTAGGTTATTTAAATATCAAATATTTATGACTATGAAACTGATCAAATAGACAGTTTACACCAATCTACTTTTATCTACAGTAGATCCAATGGCTTTTTAACCTGTCTTGACTTATCATCAAAATGAAGAAACTGCATATCCTGATCAGGGACTGCTGTTCATGACAATAAGGTGCACACCTACCATTTGCAAGAAAGATCACAAAAACTAGTAAATGCTCTGGTTGTTGCATGTCAAGGGTTCAGACTTACAATAAGTCTCACCAAGACTCAAGTCTTGCACAAGAAAAAGCTTCTGCAGCAGTGGCAAGACTCTCTAATTATGTCTGGGAAAATACCAAACTGACCACAGCGACCAAAAAAGCTGCATAGTGTGAACTCTTCTTAATGGTAGTGAGAGCTGGTCAACAAGCATACATCACGAGAATAGATTAAACAGTTTACCCTTGCACTGCCTGTGACACATAATGTCCTTTTCCTGCAGGGTTTGTGTCTCCCATCAGGAAGTTTTGAAATTAGCCAATACACACAATATCTATAATATTATGACACAGAAAAAGACTAAGTTGGCTTGGACATGTCACTTGCATGCCAAATGAAAGTTTCCTAAGCCCAACCACTATGCCAAGATTATGGAGTCTCACCCAAGGGATGCCCAAGACTAACCAAGCAAGATTTGATGATCACAGGCTTCAATGAAAGTATGTGGGAGAAGAATCACCCAAGATTGGACATACTGGTACAAACATCACCCAAGATTGGACAGGGTGGAGGTAGACTGTGCACACTGGTACAAACATCACCCAAGATTGAATAGCATGAAGGTAGAATGTGCACACTGGTACAAACATCACCCAAGATTGGACAGGGTCAAGGTAGACTGTGCATACTGGTACAAACATCACCCAATATTGAACAGCATGAAGGTAGACTGTGCATACTGGTACAAACATCACCCAAGATTGGACATCGTGAAGGTAGACTGTGCATACTGGTACAAACATCACCCAAGATTGGTCAGCATGAAGGTAGACTGTGCACACTGTTACAAACATCACCCAAGATTGAACAGCATGAAGGTAGACTGTGCATACTGGTACAAACATCACCCAAGATTGAACAGCATGAAGGTAGACTGTGCATACTGGTACAAACATCACCCAAGATTGAACAGCATGAAGGTAGACTGTGCATACTGGTACAAACCTCATTGAGAACAAAAGGAATGAAGCAGCTAGAGACAAAAAGATGATAAAGAAAGCTGTCCTGTCACATAGCCCTTTAACAGGTGCATTCATATACACTAACTGTGGCAAACATTGACACTTAAGAATTGGCTTGTTTAATAACACCAGATTCTGCCCAGACTCAAGAAGAAACTAAAACCGATGATGCATCTAGGCTTATCCATTGTCTTTCAAATAGAAGAAGCCATATAGTATAGTACCAGTATTAGATTTTTCAAATATTAATATGTATCACATTAGTTTGACAAACACACATGATCACACAGATATTCACATACATACAGTTTGACAAACACACATGATCACACAGATATTCACATACATACAGTTTGACAAACACACATGATCACACAGATATTCACATACATACAGTTTGACAAACACACATGATCAAACAGATATTCACATACATACAGTTTAACAAACACACATGATCACACAGATATTCACATACATACAGTTTGACAAACACACATGATCACACAGATATTCACATACATACATATGTCTCTCTCTCTCTCTCTCTCTCTCTCTCTCTATATATATATATATATATATATATATATATATATATATATATATATATATATATATATATAAACTCTTTTGCCAACCTGTGTATCAGTAAATAAAAAAATTGTGGGTTTATTTTGAATGCCTGCTGTATCATACAATTTTTTCAGGTCATCGTGGAATGAAGAATAGTCATAGCCTCGAAAGAGCTCAATCTGGAAGCAGCGATAGTTACACATGTGGGCAGACAATCTGCACACAAAAAAAAAAAAAATCACATACTTAGGTGTGTTTTTATGTACTAGTATATATAAATGTTCTTTTAAAACTGTAAAAAATGATTATTTTAACTCAACAATCTGGTAAAAATATTATAGATATTTATATATTGAACCTTGTTAATGACTGTTTTCCTGTTCCTCCCACTCCAACCAATAAGGCATTGCCTCTTTCTTGTTGAATCATCCTGACTAGTCGAGTAATATGTTCCATTGCATCCATAAAGAACACAAAACGCATTTCTTTAGGTGATGTAAGGTTAAGGTCATCTAGATACTGTCTCAAACAGAAGGAATTTCTACATAAGTAAGTATTACAAGCTTTGTAGAGTTCTATATAAGATGTATTTTAATTTAGATGATTTAATAAAATATAGAGGTTAGACTATGAAGTGCTTGATGATAACTTTTGAAATGGTTAAAAACATTATACCTATGTAACTATTTGAAGTATAAAACTAAGTTTCCAAATGTCTAGAACTTTATCGTTTTATTTTGATATTTTCATATGAAATTTTCATTACACAATATAAATTTTAGAAATCATTAAATAGCAGTTTGTTACCTCCCCTAAAACATGTTGAAGTTTGTTCATGTCAGATATCTCCTCATAAAATTTCTCTTCTGGTGGGCATCCCATCTTTATGACATTACCAAACAGTAAAGGATCTTTGATAAATGAATGCGGATCAAAGTTCTGAAAATAATTAAAAGAATTCTTTACTGGCATTGATATTTGATGAGGGTCAGATATTTGGAGTTAATTTAAAAAATTAAAAAAAATTGACATTTGTATTTTAGATAGGATGGCCAAGTGATAAAATGATGGTCTAATAAATAGGGTAGTAAGATCTTGACAATCTCAGTTCAGGTCAGGAGAATGAATGAGATTTAGGCTGGTTTGTAGCTTCATTATTCATGCTTATGGTAGTGCGCTATGGTCCAATCTATTTTTTTTGTGTGAGTATGGGCTATCTGTGAGAAATTTCTGTGCTGCCTTCAGGAACCCAGCAAACACAACTCAGATCTTAGTCGGGTTATGAGCTTGAGCCCCTTTGATGGATAGCACAGCAGTTTAAGCTTTTCCGCCACTCTTCACAGATCCTCTCCCCCCCCCCCCAATTTTAAATGAAATATAGATTCCATTGCACTGAGCTAACTAAAAACTATTAAACATGTATGTTATGGAGTGTGTGCCCATGTTTGTATTGACAGAGAACTGTTGCTGCTAAATTCAGATTTCTACAGTTGGTAAAAGAAGCTTAGCAGCTGATGAAAGAAGTAGGAGATGAGAGACAGAATGTGTGTTGATTGTAGGTGTTGAAACATTTTCAGAATTTATTTAGAGTTTTGTATCAAGTAAGCTAAATGCTTACTAGAACTACAACACAATGACAAGCTCATCAACAATGGAATAAATTTCTATACAAACATTCATCAATCTGAATGAATGTTCACATTGTAATATGAATAGGAACAAGACTGTTTGCACTTCTTACACCAATTTAAGAGCATTGACCTAAATGTTCACATTTTAAAGAGTTATTAATAAAGATTATTTTGCCTCTATTGATGCTATTACTTCTATTGATGATTGTATTTATTTCAGTTCTAATTAACATTACTGATTAGATTGGAAACAATAATTAAATAAATTAAAAATAATGATAACAGTAATTTAAACATAACCTCATTGAATGTTTTGTACACAATTTCTGCCATAAGTTTGTGGAAGAAAAGCTTGTCTTCATTGTTAATCAGTCGATCATGGAACACTCTTTGAGTCTCGTGAATAAATAGACGAACAATTTGAATTTTTTCACGGAAGATTCCTGCATCAGCCTGCAATATACCTACAAAACAATAAAATGTCATTACAAATTTGAAAATTCTAACAGAAAATGAAATTGAGATTCTAGCAATAAAATTACAAGGAAATGGTTTGTTAAAAAAAAAAAAAGAGTAAAAGTGAAAGAAGAAATAGAATTTTTGCTATAATTTCATCCTATGAAAATATCAATCTAAAAATACTATTAAAAAAAAAAATTCAGAAAGTCCAAACCATTTTTGTGAGACTTTGTAATCTATTTTTAAAAAATGTGTTTAATTAACCCCTGCTTTAGTTACTGTAAATTAATGTAGCTCTAATTAAAAAATCTGTGCTTTTATTGTGGAACTATTTAAAGTTGTTTGATATGAAATTGAATTTATCAACTTCTTCATTGAAGAGCTGTTTCTCAATAAAGTTAGTTTACTTTTATTTGTAATCAGAACCAGTCTGCATTCTAGGCCTTATGGTCACTCTTGAGCTTTGAGGTGATAATAATTTTCAAACAACAATTCTTTCACTTCTAAAGCTTTGTAGTGAGATTTGGCAGGCGTAGGAAGTAGGTCTGAGCTCATTCTAAAATAGAGTTCAACAGCTGAGTTAACTATTGGTTCAGCTAATGTACGGGCATTGCGAGAGAAGTCTAGTAAAAACCCATTGATGATTGCCTGGAAGTAAAAGTGAAGTCAAACATAATAGGCCCAATAACCTAAACTATGTTTTTATTATTAAGTAAATACTTTGTTCAATGACTGAAAGAGGCCAACAAAGTCTTTATCAAATGTATTTTAATTTACTAGTCAAAAAAGTTATATTTTATCTAATTATCTTTTTTTTTTCCACAAATAGTTGAAAACATTTTATATTTCAATAAATTGTAATTTATTTCAATGTGTGTTACAGGACAGACATTCTATCTGAATTGAAGATTAGAACATCCTAGTCCAGACCTGACAGGAGTGACCAACATGACAACATTCACAAATACTAAATGACCAGGCAGTTTACCCTGACATTTGAGAATGCAGTCAATACAATTTACAATCACTATTTTTTAACTGAAAATATATATTACACTCAATATTAATATTTTAAGTATAAAATATCAATACCATTAAAAATTAAATTATAACATGTTTAAGTGAGGCCCTTGTTAAAATGGTTGCCTGATGATACGGTAGGAGCTCTGGACTATTGTCTGAATGGTTCCTAGTTCAAACACAGTCACCATCCTCCACTACCTGAGGGAGGTTTGGGCTACAATGTAATAATCTTTTAATTTTGAAGGAACATCAAAAACACATAAAAAGCAAAAACAAATATTGTACTAAAGAAAAGTATCCATAAAAAAAACAACTTACTAAAAACATCTGTTTTAGGCTCATTTCAGTTGGGGATGGCATGGTGAACATGGAAAAATGTCGAAATAACCTTGGTGACACAGGATTTCTACCGCCACCAGGAGGCGAACAGGCAGCAGCAAGGGTTACATCCTGTAACAGAGAAAATTGTTTGAGTCAGTGCACAAAGCTGTGTAGCAGTGCATCAGCTTTTTTTCTTTTAAAATGGACTAAAAGAGAATTTGAAAGATTATTTCATGGAATCTTGAACACAGGATTAAATATGTCCACTTTGCTGATTGTCAGTAATGGTTTCTCTGGTTTGATGATAGATTATTTTGTGAAAGCCTATATATCTCCACACCTGTACCTTCTTGGCAGCACTAAATTCTCTATATAATTCTGATAATATAACTTCTGGTAGCCCAACTTTCACTTCAGAATAGATTCAGAAACAGGACTATCATTTCAAACCAAATTTCTTAAGTGAAATAAACACTCAAAATATCTTTAAGAATGTTAAATATTAAAAGTGCTACTTGAAACTCTTTGCTGAGTGAAAATATTTGAATTAAATTGATCATCTGAACTTCTGTGTTGCAAAGCCTATTTATTCTCTTATCAAAATCTATCCCATCATTTAATGACATTAACATAAAACCACTCAGTGAACAAGTTTCATAACTATTTCTTCACATTATTAATACTTTTTTTATTCCACCCAAAATATAATTTTTAAAATTTTGATTTATCTGTAAGAAATATTCTGTTTAATGCTGGTGATAAAACCATAAGAAAACTTTCCACAAATGAATTGATAATTCATAGATAACTATATGTTTGTCTAAAAACTAATTAAAAGCTTAAGCTCCATGTAAGTAAATACACATTATTAACATGTAATATGAGTGATAATTTAGTTTATGGCATAATAATAATATACAGTTTTTACTATTGTATGGTTCAGTAAGCTTATAGTCAGAAGTAGGGCCTACAAAAATAGACGTAGTGGTTTATTAATCAACAGATTGATTTATCCATTCATCAAATGGTTCACATTTATTACAGGGCTTAACACTGTGGTTTTTACTTCATCTTTCTTTTGTTTTGACATTTGTTGGAAGAGTTTATATATATAGCGGTTAGTCTTTTATAACAGTTCAAAGCATAAAAATAAACAAATAATAGTGATACTTATACTAATAATAATAATAAATGAAAAAGTAAAAACCGAGTTACTTTAAACAGTTTAGCATCGTTGAACAAAAACTTTGGAAGATTGCTATCACGAAGCGCTCGAATCAGAACTACATATTCCGGTTTGTCAGGATTCTGTCTTTTTAAACTGCCAGCCATAACCAGGACAGATTTTACAGCTCGCATACCTAAAACAAAATGTGTATATTATCATAAATTTGCATATTTTATTTGAGTGTGTACATGTCTTTATTTTTAGGATATAATTATTCATGAGTGTCTACTATTTTTAGGACATTATTATTTATGAGTGTGTACTTTTTTTCTAGGAAATACTTATTGATGAATGTGTCAAGGTTATTACCAAAGTCATAATGATCTTGTTGCGAGAGTTGTTCACTACACAGTTTGTACATTTGAACCATTTTCTTGGCTAATGTTCTGGAGGACTCAAATCCTTCTGAGTACAAGATAACTTCAGCAATCAGACCTAAAAGAAAAGAAGCAATAAAATATTAGAACTGGAAATAATTTATCTACAAGGAGTCACTTTGTACAGGAGTGACAATAAACTACATATAAACATCATCTGTAAGTTGATAAAAATGATATATAATAAACACTGCAGCTGCATACATAAACTAAAAGAAAAAGAGAACACATGAGGACTAATGGCATTATTGGAAAAAGCTTCATTTGTCTTACAGCTGAAAATGAATGAATATTGAGAGGAGATGAAATGAATTAGCCCAAGTTCCCATCATCTAAATAGAGAGACAATATAGCAAATCTAGCATAAGATCCAAGCCATCAGAGGCTGAGAAAGAAATTGCATGTGATACCAGAGATAAAAGTAATAAAACATTCAAAAGGATCACTCAACTTTAAACTGGTTCATAGGTTTAGGTTCTATTTTTGTTGTCTTATAAATTAAATACATAAATAAATGTCCTTAGGAGTCAAACTTTGGCCCGAACCATGCAAAGTACAAGACAATACACGACAATGGCCTGTTCTGCACAATGAACAGTTTGTTCAGGCATCCATGCCAGGCATCATATGTAGTTGCAGATTTGGGCCTTTTGGGATTTTTCTAAACACTTAGCCATTGTTGTACTTTTAGCTTTTGAATACTACTAAGGAAAAGACCTTCTAGATGTTTCATCATCTTACCATAATCTGGTACCATCATTGATATAGGTCTAAACAAAGCCTGTAAATTATCAGGTAATTCTGTCCGTCCAGCATAACCAGGATTCATAGTGATGAAGGCTGCACATGTATGAACCAGTTTGATCTCACGCCCTTCAAACATGAACCTATTGAGCTATAGAGGGAGACAACATAGAAAACTTTGTTCTTACCAGTCTAGTAATCTAAAGAGAGAGACAATTTTTTTTATTGTTTCTAACACCAATCAGGTTAACCAATTTCATTAACAAATCTCCTTGACCATAACCTACATGGAAACATACATGCACTACATGCAATTACCAAGCTTCTATCTAAGGATTTTAAAACTTAGAATAAACGCACCCACCTCTCGAACCATCACTAAAACAGAGGTAATGATAATGAATAGTCAACAGTAAATTGGAAATAATGATTATGACGATCTCAGGAATATATTAATATATGGTGTGGTGTAAAAAAGAAAATATATGAAAGTTTTAAATTGCAACATTAGAAAATACAAGAAACTGCTTGACACATAGAATTTGGAAAAATAAGTAAAACAAAAACACTGCCCATGATGAAATATTGTTGTGTTATTCTGATGAAATATTGGTGTGTTATTCTGATGAAATATTGGTGTGTTATTCTGATGATATATTGGTGTGTTATTCTGATGAAATATTGGTGTGTTATTCTGATGAAATATTATCTCCCTTCCTTTTCCTCCTAGCCATCGACTACATAATGAGGAGAGCAATGAACCAGACTGCCTTTGGTATTCCATGGCATGAACAACTCCGATTGATGGACTTGGACTTTGCTGATGATGTTGCACTACTCGGGGCTACAAATAAATGCATTCAAGAAATGACGGAGAGCCTAGACAGAGAGGCACCCAAAATTGGCCTCCGCATAAACTTGGATAAGACTAAAATTATGCGAGTGGGATATAAGGCAAAGGGTGTCCCCATCAGACTTGGCGAGTCAAAGCTTGAAGAGCTGGACAAGTTCACGTACCTTGGCAGCATCATAACAAATGATGGAGATGCTTACCATGATGTAGCATGTCGAATAGGAAAGGCAGGGAGCATTTTCCAAAGGCTGCAGCCTATTTGGACTAGCCAAGCCATTGGACTCGAGACAAAAATACACCTTCTCAACACAATCGTCATTCCAACTGCTACATATGCATGTGAGACGTGGAAGTCATCTGTCAAAATTGAGAAAAGACTAAATGTGGCTCAACAGAGATGGCTGAGACGGATTTTGGGAGTCAGTTACACAGACCGGATCTCAAACAAGGAAATCCTATGCCGAACTGGGAGTCGAACACTTAGTGAGGTTGTGACTGAGCGTCGCATGAGGTTTGCGGGACATGTTCTACGTCAAAATGAATTATGCACACCAAGAGTTGCGATAACCTGGAAGCCAAAACGAGGAAAGCGCAAACAGGGACGTCCTCGTATTACCTGGCGACACACCTTCATGGAGGACCTCAGAACAGTGGACACCAGATGGGAGGAGGCTTCAGACATTGCCAGTGACAGATCATTATGGAGACAGCTTGCCGCCCAATGCGCCGAACGGCGCGGGAGGACCTAAGTCTAAGTCTAAGTAATTGGTGTGTTATTCTGATGAAATATTGGTGTGTTATTCTGATGAAATATTGGTGTGTTATTCTGATGAAATATTGGTGTGTTATTCTGATGAAATATTGGTGTGTTATTCTGATGAAATATTTGTGTGTTATTCTGATGAAATATTGGTGTGTTATTCTGATGAAATATTGGTGTGTTCATCTAATGAAATATTTGTGTGTTATTCTGATGAAATATTGGTGTGTTATTCTGATAAACTCTTTGAAAGATTGATTTTGTTTCGCTTTTTAAACCAGAGTTGCTGATTTATTCACATTTACATACACACTTGTATCTACTGATTATAATATGGAAAGTTTGCAGTAGTATTTAGTATAAAAATTCCAATCCCATTATTCAAAATCTACAACTTAGAGAAGTCTATAGACTTGTGAGGAGCAGAATAAGTTGAATAAAATTATAGGAATGAGGCACATTTTCTCACACTGATCTTTGTATTTTATAATGATGGACTTATTGGAGTTTATATGGTGTCTTTATTTACTGTGCCTTGTACAACTGAAATTATTTATTTCTTAGTCTGCAACACTTTTCATAAATAATACTTCCAAAAAAACTAAGCCTAACGATGTTTGCCACTTTTTCTAGAGAACTATGTTTTAGTCTGATTAATTACATTGATTGTTTAACTCCCTTTCCATATAATATTTAAAAAAAACACTCTTCTTTTAGTAGGCAATAATGGAGATTAATAAAGGACTAGATTGAAACACAAGAGGCAAGCATGTAGGCCTTGAGTTTCATGTCAAAAAAACAAACAAACATGTAGTCCTTGAGTTTTAGGCCAAAAACCAACAACAAAAAAACATGTAGGTCTTGAGTTTCATGCCGAAGTGTAATCTAATATAGGTAAACTTTCATCTGGGTCGTTAGACCTAATAAAAACACAAGAAATCTTCATTCAGAAACCTAGAACCCAAGTATTTACTTTCATGCACAATGTTCAATATGAAAATATTATTTTCTCATTAGATTCTTTTGCTAATTTTTTTTTGTCTTTATTACAGTTTATCCTATATTATGATAACCGTATTAAAGTAATTACATTTTGATAAAAGTCACTTTATCTTGATTAGTTATTATTTTATTTATTTTTGGGCTACACTTTATAATTGACACTTCCCTTGATGGTAAGACATGCTTCATATTAGCTGCTTTAGCTTCATACCTATGTTACTTTTGAATCCTGCCTTATGTACTTTTGATTCCTACCTTAGCTACTTTGGCATTTCTGATAGTAATAAGTTGTTGAGCAATAACAGATAAAACTTCAATATTGATTCAGTTGAACTCATCAAAACAGCACCAGGCCCCTGACTGTGCTAGCCCAGAGAAGAATCCTCCCATCATCTGGAAGAATACAATGGAAATTGAAACTATCAGTTATGTTAAAATAACATAAAATTTTAACATCTAATAATTGCTCAATAAAACAGTATTTAATATAGCTGAAGAAGTCAAACCATAGAGCAGTGATGCCCAACCTAATTCGACCTGCAGGCCATTTTAATTTCCGACACTCGTGTCGCAGGCCACATAACCGAAAAAGTAACAAAAATAAATGCAGAAATGAAATTGACATTAAACTAATTTTATGAGAAACCCATGGATTTAGTACTTACATTAACTAATGGGATATTTGAATTTTTTTTTCACGCATCGAAAAATGGGTTTATTTCTCTACTTCAAATGTGAGCAACATTTTAGCTTTTCCCACCGACCCATTTTCTTGTCTCTTTGTGTTAAATATTCCCATCAATACCGCTATATTTGTTTCATAATGCTGTTCATATGCTGGTTTTTTTTTTGTTAAACAGCCACACTTTCTTTATAAAACAAATATGTTGGCTTATTATCATGTTCCGAACAAAAAAAGTAAAGATCTGTTCACCTTTTCTGTTACATTTTACATCTAAGTGTTAAATGTCATGGTACCAATCCATTAGAAAAAAGAGAGAGCCCTAACGTAGGTAAAGTTACATTTTTCAACCTTTTTTTTTTGGGCAGAAGGTATGGGTGATTATCTTAATTTGGTTTGGCGTTTCAGCGGGCCGGATAGAACCACGTCATCTGGCCCGCAGGCCGTACTTTGGGCATCACTGCCATAGAGTAATCATTATCATCATTGACAGACCTCTGTCCTAAGATGACTATGGCTATCCCATAGAGCCTTCCTTGTTAGGGCTATAGCGCCAATGCATACTATGTAGAACCTGGTAGTTCCAGTCTTTTCCATTTAACTGGCTAGGTCAGCTGAGATCATTGCTACATCATTGCTGCTACATCATTGCTACATCATTGCTGCTACATCATTGCTGCATTGCTGCTACATCATTGCTGCATCGCTGCTACATCATTGCTGCTACATCATTGCTGCAACATCATTGCTACATCATTGCTGCATCATTGCTGCTACATCATTGCTACATCATTGCTGCTACATCATTGCTGCATTGCTCCTACATCATTGCTACATCATTGCTGCATTGCTGCTACATGGCTGTTCATTGAGTGTCTCTCTACCACTTCTCTACACATGGTGAAGTCTAGATCTATGTCCATGTCTTCCCAAGCATTTATATGCTCTTCTATTCGTTATTGTTACGATCTCTCCTCTACTTCCAAGGCTCTCTTCAAACTGCACCACACGACACAACAAACTCAAAGAACCTCACAACTCATCAGGGCTCCAAAGTAACAGTAGCAATTTAATTTCAAATACATTAGAAATACTGTACGGTTGGCAACAACATCACACTAACTGTCCAAAACCTAGCCTAGCTCCGCCTGACTTCACACACCGTCTGTCTCTAACTTCGCCTCGTCTGGTCACATTGTGAGGTAACGTGAAGTGCAGTCTTTCTAACACACTCACTCTTATTTAGAGTCTCTACCGGCCTTCTAGAATGGGATGGAACGTTCTTGGCCACTCAGAATGATCACAATCGCCATGACTTGCGTGCGTAATATTTACACACAGGTCGTTGCCGAACTGACGTGTACTGTCACTGGTCACAGTTGACCGCTCATCCTGCACTGGACTGTGGCGATTTGAGTAGGCTAAAAACACACAGCACTACCCCCAACTGTGTCACCACCAGGTTTACAACAATATGATTTGATGCATTCTGAAAGCTTCATTTGTACATGATGATCACACCTTTATCATCAAGATAGTTAAGCAACTATTTTCTTTTTAAAAGATCACCACAAAAGTTGTTTTTTTTTTTTTCCTTTTGATCACATCCACTTGGCAGAGGTGGGGACTTGTTTCACATACATTGACCATGTTTTGTACTCAGAACGCATGTATTGTAGACTTGCATCTTTTTGGGGTGAGTTTTAGTTTTATCAGACTTGTGAGCCTAGTCTAATGATAATGGAAGCAGCCTTCCCTTCCAATAGCCTATTAAGAAATACATGAAGTTTAGAACACTAGAGCATCGCCAATAAAAACACACACAAAAATATAAATCTAGAGAGGATTAATTTACTTCTGTTATAGAATTTATTTATCTTAAAATATATTGTGTTATATAATTATCTAAGTCACTGAGCCTTGTGGAGTTATATGTCATTCAGTTTTGTAGTGTTTATGTCACCCAGTCTCATCAGTCACATGTCTGTATGTAAGCCATTAGCCATGGTGTTTTTCAATGAAAGTAAGCTTCTCTATACCATTTAGCTATGGTTTGTCTGCCCCTCAGCCATGGTGTCTCTGCCTAAAGGCAGCACAGAAAACCAACTCCTAGATAACCCCTCCCCCCCCACCGGTCCACAAATGAGATTGGACCAAAAGCGCTCTGAGCATGCTATAAGCATGAAAGTAGCGCTATATAAAAGCTATAATAATAATAATAATAAGTCAATGAACAATTTGAACTAAATATTCAATATTCACTAATTCAAATAAAGTCTTTATAAAAGAAACATAATTATATTTAAGGTCCTAATCACCTTATAATCCAAGCTGTCTGAACAATTAAACACTACACACCATATAGCCAAAGCTTTAGCCAAATCTTTAGTTGTTTCAGTCTTTCCAGTACCAGCTGGACCTACAGGTGCTCCACCTAGATCAAGTTGTAGGGCTCCCATAAGGCAGAGATAGCATCTGTCCTATGAATGAGCAATGTGGCATGAATAGAAAACTAAAGATAGAGATGGTTGCTGTTTTAATGCATAAACTAGAAAGATGAAACTTATCCTTCTAGGAGGGAGAAAAAATTTTGTCAATGTCTCTATGATTGTGCTTTGATTGTGCTTATAACTATTTGTCAAAAAGTAACATCTGGCATCACTTACAGATTTTGAGCTCCCATTCTACTAGATTAATAATGAATAAGGTACTAATATGTTAATCATAAAATCTTCAGGCTAGTTAAGCAACTGAGAATTTACAATTTAAAAGTAGGGATCTACACAAAAGTGGTAGCTGTTTTTTTTTAAACTAAAAGCATTGCTATTAAGTTTATTTAAAACTAAAGAATTTATTAGCAATTAATTCTGTTGTGTTCAGTAAATTTGTTAAACGTGTTTGCCGAGTTAATAATCATTGATGAAATGGATATGTCAACTTAGTTATTCAAATATTTTATTTTTTTAATTCAATAGAAATATCCACTTGAATCCTCAAATAGTCAGCTAGGCATGTTCTGAAAATTAGTCAGGTCATGTCATATTATTCAAATGTTTTATCCTGACATTAATTCAAATGTTTTATCCTATCAATTGATCAAACAAATATGCCTGTCACTTGGAAAAATATAAATAGTCCAACAATACCCATATCAATAAACTTACAGTCAGAGGTGTAATCACTAGTCTAGGACAGGCTCCAAGGTACTCATAGCCATAGGTGTAGACAGCAATTGACATGCAGACAACACAGTTGTCCACTTTCATATTCCAATAATATCTGAGTTGTTTTTGCCAGTCAAAACTTAAAAGTTCTGATACCTGTCAACACAAGTTTTGTTGTTTCTTCATTTAACAAACAAATGAAAGAAGGCCAAAGAGATTCATGAATCTAGTAGATCAAAAGAAATGCCACACCAAAAAACTTGGCTAAAGAGATTTTAAAACTGCCAGCAGCTACAACTTACAACTTGAAATATTTATAAGATATATTTCCTCTAGATTGTAAATGTTTTGAATGCACATGCAATGTTTCCATTCATGTGCAGAAAAGAAAATGTTTTTGTTTTGTTCCTAGCATTATACTGATCCCCAGAAAGATTTTTTATTTATATGCAGATGATAATGACACAGACCTAAAGAGACTAAAATGAGTCCTATAGTTACAAATGTAAAAGAGGTAAAGCACTGTGCTACATTTCATCACCATTACCGAAACTATTCTTTATTTTTAAAAACAAAAAATTTTCCCAAAACACAGTTTGTAAAAGCGAAAGAATGAAACTGTAACTTGTGATTTTCCTTTCTATCTTTTTAAAAAGAAGATCTTGTGTTTATTTAAACGATGTTTTTCTAAATGCTCTTTTTTGTTTTGACCATGAAGTCTTGAGTGCTGATTAATATAGGCATAATTAACCACATTTGGGACAATTAGGATTTTGTCTTTTTTACAATGGATTACCATTTTTAAAATTCCATTTGACTGATTAATTTGTAAAGCTTTGATTTTTTTTCAGACATACTATTTTTAAGATATTAGCTATAGATATTACATTCTAATACAAGATTTTAAAGCTTTTGGTAATCTCAGGGCTGCATGTAAAACATTTCTGTTACCTCAAGGGTCACACAAAATGGTCTTTCTTTTTGCACAGCATGGAGGGATAGATAGGGTACTTGGGGCACTATAAGGTGTTGTCATTACAGATTTTACAATGAATACATTTCATTTAAAAATATTTTTAATGCACATTTAAACAGTCATCTTTTAAGAAGAGGTCTTTGTTGCATGAAGCAATATGTATTTTCTAATGATGTCAAAAAAATTGATTTAGCCATCAAATGGAATTTAATAATATTAGGAAGATGAAAAAGTTCAATGTCAAAAAATGTCTGACCTGTTTTTTCACCATTTCTGAAATTATGTCCCGTGCATGAACATTGATTGTAATAAGAGCGCAGAGTGTAGCTCGTGCCAGTTTAGGAAGTTCTCCTCTCACTGCCCCAGCTAGAAGATTTAACTCCTGTTGATAGAAAGTGATTTTGAAAGTACTGATATATTTTAAGTGCTGATACATAATGGTAGAAAAGTTTTGTGAAATATAAAATCAAATAAAAATTTTTTACTGTAAAGCTTCTTTGTTCGAAGTCCCTCATTCCCCTGATAACTGTTCGAGAGTCTCTAAGAATAGCTGTGACATCACGGGTCCACATCATTTGACATATTGTTAGAACAACCTAAGAACAGAATTGATGTTGAAGAACAATGATAAAAATGGTTAGCTCTATCATATACAAAAGTCTGAGATCAATATGTGTCTGAACTCCAACATAGCAGCAAATGAATTCATTAAGTTTTTCCAAAGCGTAGGACAAATACAAATTAATGAAAGTAGAAATAAAGATGTAAACTCAGAAATCCAAGATAAAATTAAAGAAAACAATCCAGCTTACTCCTTGGGAATGACCACTAATCTTAAAATGAAGGAACTAGATGAATCCCTAAAAGTCCTCAAACCAAAACAAGCCCCGGGTCCAGACAAATTATCAAATGACATGCTTCTTCACTTGGGTCCTCAAGCCAAAAGAAAACTGCTACAAATATTCAATGCTAGCTGGAAATCTGGCAGAATTCCAAACATCTGGAAAAAAGCCATTATGATCCCTATAATAAAGCACGGCAAACCAAGAAATAAACTGGATAGCTACCGTCCCATCATCCTCACTAGCTGTACTTGCAAACTGATGGAAAGAGTGATAAATAGAAGGCTGACATGGATCCTTGAGTCAAATAACCTACTCACTGAAGCCCAGGCTGGCTTTAGAAAAGGCAGATCAACAGAAGATCAAATTGCCTTCATCACACAAGAAATAGAAGACGGCTTTCAAGAAAAGAAACCAACAACAATTGTGTGGGTTGACTTAGAAAAAGCATTTGACAAAGTCTGGGAACAAGGTCTCTTGCTCAAGCTAATCCAGCATCACATATCCCACAGAATGTACAACTGGATAAAGGAATACCTAAATAACAGAAAAGCCTTAGTTTGCATGCAAGGACAAAGAAGCCACACAGTGGGTATAAAAAATGGCATCCCCCAAGGAGGAGTCCTATCCCCAACAATTTTTCTAATATTCATAAACGATCTAAATCAAAACCTACCCAAAAAAGTTAAAAGCAGCATGTATGCAGATGACCTTGCCTTAATTAGCACAGAAGAATATGTAGGAACATCGAAATTTCGATTACAAGATGCTCTTGATAAACTCAATAATTGGTCCAAAGACTGGGGCATGTCCATTAACACAAAAAAGACAACATATACCATATTCTCACTGTCAACAAAACAACAAACAATAAAATTAACATTAGATAAGGAAGCTTTAGAAAAAAATGACAGCCCTACTTATCTTGGAGTCACCTATGACCCGAGACTAACCTGGAAAAACCAAATAGATAAAACACAGAGTAAAGGCATCCAGAGACTATCCCTCTTGAAAAAATTAGCTGGCACAGATTGGGGAGCTAATCACAACATCCTGAAAAAGACCTATACCAGTTATGTAAGACCTGTACTAGAATATGGTGCCACAGCATGGGGCTCAGCAGCCCAAACCAACCTAAGAAAAATAGACAAGGTTCAAAATATTGGTTTAAGGATAATGACAGGAGCAATCAAAACAACACTCATTAGAACTATGGAGGAAACCGCTGCCCTGATCTCTCTGGATGAAAGAAGAGAAATAAAAATCCTTTCCCAATTCACTAAATTGGAAACCTTTGAAAGGCACCCACTTAGAACAAAAATCCACAAAACTGGCACAAAAAACATCTCAAAAGGACCAATTTCATACAGGAATCTCTAAACCTAAAAAAGAAACACCAACTTGAAAAAATTACTCTGGAATCCTCGATACACTATAACGAATTTCCACCCTGGGACGAAAGCCCTATTCCTACTATAAGGGACCATATTGAAAACATAAAAAGAAAATCTGATTACAGACCAACAGAGCTCAAGGAAATAGTGAACTGTTTTCTACATACCAATTACCCTAGCAATCAGTGGATCAGAGTTTACACGGATGGCTCATCCCATAAAGCCACCACAAATGGAGGAGCTGGAATACTTATCGAATGGCCAGATGGAGGAAAACTAGAAAAATCCATTGCAACTGGAGAGCTCTCTGACAGTCACAGAGCAGAAAGGGAAGCACTAGCACTAGCTGCTACCATGCTAGCAAATCATCCAAGTTCCCCTCACAGTCAGATTGTCTTGCTAACCGATGCAAAAACAACCCTCCAAAGCTTGCAAAACTCTGATTCCTCTTTTATTAAAAACCTCAGAACAGCACTTACAAAGCTCAACAACAAGAGCAAAAAAACTGTTATTCAATGGATATTAGCCCATATACAACTAGAAGGAAATGAGAAGGCTGACACACTCGCCAAGAGTGGGAGAACTAACTCTCAAATAAACTCTGCACTCTATCCAGAAGAAATGAAGAAATTAATTGTAAACAAAATAAATGAGAAATGGACGAGCTCTCATCCAAATCACAAGAAAGATGAAGCTTACTATAAGCTATCCCGACAAAACCAACGTCTAATCTTTCTCAGGACCGGACACAACAGAATGCGACAACACATGCACCGGAAGCTCAAAATTGGAGCCAGTGAAATCTGCCCATGTGGAGTATCACCAGAGAATGCCGACCACGTCCTCCAAAACTGCTCTCTTTACCAAGAGGCCCATATAAGACATTGGCCCCAAATCACCCCAATAGAAAGAAAACTATATGGAGAGCTCCCTGATTTGGAAACCACCGCGCAGTTCATCTCATGTATTGGTCTAGTCATATGAACACTCCAACATAACAATGAGAACGATGAAGAAGAAGAAGAAGAATTAGTTATTAAGAGTTACGAGCAAAGTAATCCCTCTTACAAAAAAGGAGGGATTGTCTTTTTTTTTACAACTTTTTTTTATGTTACTTGCATACTTAGAATGAGAACAATACACTGACCTAGACAAGAATAGTGAAAGAAAGAGGGACAGAAGGAAAAAACAAGAGAGACATAGAGAGAGGACAATGGAAAATTCAAGCTAAACTAAGCAACAAGACCTAAAAGACAGTGGTCTATGTCTAGCAGAATAGAACAAACTAAATGTTTATGACTAGCGTACTGATTAACTATTGATAAAGATTTCATCTCATATTAAACTGACTACATGTTTGTGTAAACTCTTTAAAATTTCAATACCTCAAACTAGCTAGATCTAACATGGACTCATTACTTTTTTTTTTATTTAAATACACAAAACTTTATTCTTGGCTAGTGGTCTATGTTCTCCTATAAGGTTGTTAAAGTTTGACATTTAATGCTGAGGTTGACTGAAAGAAAAACCAAAGTCTTTGAGAGAATAGAACAGAAAAATGCAGGGTATCAAATAACAGGAAAAGAAGACTGGCTGGCAAAAAGGAGGAGCTCCTCAATACTGTGAAGAGATGAAAGCTGATGAACTGGTTTGGTCATATTGTAAGACATGACTCATTGCCTAAAATCATTCTTCAAGGTACAGTGGAGGGAACATGAAGAAAGGGTCAATCTGGCTGGATAACATAAAATAATAGATCTTAATATCCTGCTAAGAACACCTGCTGATGAGGTAAAGTGGAAGCATTTGGTTATGTGAGCTGTCAAAGTACCCCTAGACCAAAAGTCAAGGGACAAATGAAACGAAGTGATAGGGAAAAATGAATGACTAGATTAAAGCACAAATAGAACAAATAAACAACTAGATTAACACATTAATAGTAACTACCAATACGTCTATAAATAACAAGAAACAGGATCAGTTACTGATAATACTTTAGATACTGTACCTCCAAATACTTCCAGTCATGTAACAGACTAATGGGAAATGAGCTAATGTATCCAGGAACAAAGCGTCAGGCCTGAAACATTTAAAAAAAAACAAAAGGCTATTATTAAAATATTCACTTTATTAAAAAAATGCTAAAAAATTTTGATAGACAATACTAATTCAAGATATTTCTTTATAAACCCATACTAGTAAAAACAACTAAAAATGAAAAGATGTGACACGAAAAAAAACTACTATATTTTGTGCAGAAAACTACGCCATAGGACGATCCCAAGCCCAGCTGAGAAAGGAGGAAGTTTGGGCATAGGGAAAAACCTTTAGCTTCAGTAATAACAAATGGCAAATAAACAGAGGACACAGACCTGGAAGAAGATGGACCTCCAGCTTGAAGGTTTAAGATGGGCAAGACATGGGAGGGGGAGTCAGTGGCTGAATAGTTAAGTGCTTAGCTTCAAAACCTGGGGATTTTTAGGGCACCCCGGAGTCCACCCAACTCTAATGGGTACCTGAATTTAGTTGGGGAAAGTAAAGGTGGTTGGTAATTGTGCTAGCCACATGACACCTTTCTTATTAATTGTTGGCCAAAGAAACAGATGACCTTAACATCATATGCATCAAGGTCTGAAATGGGAACTTTACCTATTTTTTTTAAGACATGAGAGCAGTTGGAGAGACTCGCCCAGAACTGAGACTCCTAAAGGAAGATGTTTGGTAGCCTATGCCACAGACAAGACAACAGGCAGAGATGAGATGATGAGACCTAGGAATTTTTTTTATTTCATTGCCTATACTTATAAAAATATTTTATTATACTTACTGGTCTTCAAGTAACACAACTATTGGACTGAAAGCATATGGGTCAATGGAAGAAAATCACAAGGGAATGATAAAGTTGAATATTCCTCCTGAAGCATGCTCTGCCAAGAGTTTAACTAACTGGTTAAATCACCTGGTGGCATTCTTGTAAGCACAATGTGGAAAGACCTGACAAATGAAACACAATGATTGGATAACAAAAGTACATTATAACATTGATGTGTAAGTTGTTCAGAAACTGAACTTTATATGTAGTGTAGACCAAAGTTACTGCCCTTTGATAAGTTTAATTTTTTTTCAATCAAGAATTCAACATTGTTATCCAAAAACATCACAGAGATAGATGAACCAGTATTTCTTCTTCTTCTAGCCAGCTTTAGTGCTGCTGAGCTGTGAGCTCTTTTGCAGACTGTGCCAAGGAAAAAAAAGTGTGCTGTTTTCTTCAGTTGTTCAGCACTGCCGTACATGGTGTTGGTTTTATTGGGCTGTAGTGGAAGTAGGGTCTGCCTAAGGTGGATTAGGGAGGGGCATTCAAAGAGGATATGGTTTACGGTTTCAAAGGGGTGGGCGCAATGTCTGCAAAGGGGTAGTTGTGTGGAGTTCATTTTGCTCAGGTGGTAATTTAATAGTGGTGTGTGTCCTGTTCTTAGTTGGAAGATTGTAGATTGTTCTTTGCGGGGGAGGAAGTTAATACTGTCCAGTTTGTTAGGAGTAGTCATTTCTCTGTACATGGCTCTGCCTGTGTTTCCTGATGCCCATTGGTTGAGCCACTCCTCTTTGTGATTGTTGACTAACATTGACCTTAGGGTGAGGTAGTTAACAGGTCTATCTGGTTGTTCCATAGATGAACCTGCCTTTGATAGCTTATCTGCCTTTTCATTTCCCATGATGTCAATGTGTCCAGGGATCCACTGTAGCGTAATATTGATATTTAATTTTGATATCATCTGGTGGATTATCACAATGAGTGTTGTCAATTCTCTTGGGCTGTTTGAGGTGCTGCTGTTAAGTGCTTGCAGAGTAGATTGGGAGTCTGTAAAGACAACAATATCTGATGGTGGTTGCACTCCTTCATATAATTTGTTTTCCCCTGTCTGGAGTGCTATGGTAATTGCCTCAATTTCGGCTTGGAAGTTTGAGCAGTAATCACCACAGGGTGCGCTTATCTCAAAGTGTTTATTTTTAGGGAAGACCAGGAAGGCACCAAGACCAGCATTGATGGTAGCTTTGAAAGCCGATCCGTCTGTATAAATATGGATAGCTGTTTTTTGATAGCTTTCGATTGTTTCAAGCGTGCCTACTTTGAGCTCCAGTGGATTTGATTCTTTTGTTAAGGTGTTATTTAGTAAATGTGTTTTGATGGTTGGTTGTTTGTAGTTTAGTCCGGGTGTAATGTTTGAAAACCTGGTAATTTTTTCTCTTTTATTGGGTAGGAGGTGTTTTAGGGCTAGTTCGTCAGTAAGTTGGATCAGAGTCCTTTGCTTTTTTTGGTTGTTTTTCCTATTTCTCTGTGTTAGTAATTTATTAGGATGATCGTCCTCCAACCTTCTGTATCTCTCAATAGCTTCTAATGCTGCTCTGTTGCGCCTTAACTTAAGAGGTTCAATATTGGAGTCTATTTCACAGGCTGCTGTGGGAGTAGTTCTCATACCTCCACTAATTAGCCGCAAGGCTTGGTTTTGGATTGTATCTAATGATGATTGATAGGTTTTGTTGGCAGCTACTTGTATGGAGAGACAGTTATCCATTACAGATCTGACATATCCAGTGTATAACTGTCTTAAGGTTTTCTTTTCAGCTCCCCAGGATATTCCTGCTAGGTGTTTTATTATGTTTAATCTTTGTGATGCCTTTTCTTTTAAATCTGCCATAAAGTGTTTTAGAGACAGTCTTTGGTCTAGTTTTACACCAAGATATGTTGGATTTTCTTCTTTATTTATTGGCTGAGAGTCTATTTTTAGGATGTAGTTTCTTTTTGCTGTTTTGTTGCTGTGGCTAAAGATTGAATAAACTGACTTTTCTTTTCAGTATTTCCATTTTCCATAATTTTGAATATGTGGAGATAGTTGTGAGGGCTCTATTTAGTTTGGATCTAGTCAGCACTGGATGTTTCTCTGTAGTCCAAATTAAAAGGTCATCTGCATAAAGTGCCTTATTGACCGAAATGAAGTCCGGGAGGTCATTCATGAAGATTAGAAAGAGAGTGCAGCTAAGGGCTGAACCTTGTGGTAGTACTTCTTCCAAACTTTTTTTACTAGAGATGGCACCTTCGAGTCGGGTTTGAATGGTTCTGTTTTTTAAGAATGCCCTGATCCAGCTGTACATTTTTCCATGGATGCTTATTTTTTTCATCTTCAAAAATAGACCTTTTCTCCACACTTTATCATAGGCTTGCTGCAAATCTATAAATACTGCTGTAGTGTGCTTGTTTTCATGAAACCCTTCCACTGTGTCCTGGATAAAATGAAAGAGGTGGTCTTCTGTTCTACTTGCTTTCCTGAAGCCAGCTTGTGCATTGTGGAGTGAGCAAGTACTTTCTAGCCACCAATAAAGTCGGTTATTGATAATTTTTTCTGCCATTTTGCCAATGGCAATGTTAGAGATATTGGTCTATAACTTTTTGAGTCTCCAGGTGGTTTATTTTTCTTTAAAATGGGTATTATGTTTGCGGTTCTCCATTCCTGTGGTATGTCTCCAGTTTTCCATGTATGGTTGATAAAGTTAAATATACAGTTTTGTGCCTGTGGTCCTAGTCCCCGAATCATTTCATTTGTTATTTTATCGGGTCCAGGGGATTTTCTTGAATTGAGGCTTTTTAGGGCAGTATTGAGCTCATGTAGAGTGAAGGGAGTGTCAAAGATCTGACAGTTGACTGTTGGAGCTTTTTCTTCTTTCTTTAAGATATTACTGAAGGCCTGGTCCAGTTGTTTTCTTGGCTTTGACTTGTTAATGCTGGCAAAATATTTATTGAAGGTTTCAGCCTTTTTAAGGTTTTCTGTTATTATGTCGTCAGTGCCTTTTATAGGTTGGGGGTTTGTTATTTGTATGAACCAGTATATGACACATTGTTAGCAGGAAAAACATGTTTTGTTATTTTACAGTATTTTTTTAGACCTACTATTATTTGACATATTATTTATATTTGCATTCTTACTGTACTATCTTATGCCCTACAAATCCAGAATTTCTCTATCTTTATTAGACAGAGTATGTTGGAGTATGCATTCTAATACATCCTAATTATCTTGGCCATAAAGTATGTTGTGAGAGACATAAGGTTATATTATAAGTGTGCTTAGAAAAATTGAAGCTTTCGTCAGAGTATTCATTTTATATGACAGGGTTGTTAGCCCTGCGCACAACCGTCTGGGGGAGTGAGCCTTTTGCCTCTATCAATAGCTGCCTTTTATTTTTGTGTAAGCTGCTCTAACCCTTTGTAGATCCCTCCACATCCTGCAAGGCAGCAAATTTGATTTTGCTTCACCAAGGGTATGTTATATTATGAGAGTGCTAAGAAAAATTGAATTTTACAAAATGACAACTAAGATCTAAGTTTACCTTTCCCAATTTCCCCATTCTAAGCAGCACAAAGATCTTGGTTCTAGCCTGATGTGAAAGTTTGTTTTGCCAAAACCTGATGACATTGTCATGGGGGGATGTCAATTGTTAATCTGAAAAAAAATATTAAAAATATATATATATAAATATGAAAATAGAGACTTTATTGTACAGATGTCCTTGTTGGAATGATAAATGTGGAATGCGGAATATACACGCATTAATTGTCTGTCATCATTTGGTCATTACAACAATGAAATAAAGAAGGCTACATTTAGACACCATATTTCAAGTTGCTAAGAACTTATTGTATTTGCCTATGATTTTGTCTACCCTGACATAATCTAACCCTTAGTCCCAGCTGTTTCATGTCTTTGAAAAATGTTTGTTGTGAGTTTGCCAAAGACTAGTGATGCTCAGTTTCCATCATCATCATCACTCCTTTGAGTTCCTCATGGAACATAGGGCCTCGACAAAAACATGCCACTCTCCACAGTCTCTTGCTAGTTTTTTAATGGTTTCCCAGCTCTTACCGGTCTTCTCTGCTTCTTCAAGTACACTGCGTCGCCATGTTCTTTTTGGTCATCCTCTGAGTCTTGCTCCCTGGGGGTTCCACTCTAAGGCCTGCCTAGCTCTGTTGCTGGTATCTTTTCTAAGGGTGTGACCAATCCATCTCCACTTCCTCTCTAAGATCGGCACTTCTATATTTTTCTGTCCACTCATCTCCCACAGTTTGGTGTTTTCTAATTTGTCATACCAGTGTATTTTTTAGGATATTTCTCAGGCATCTGTTGATGAAGGTCTGTATTTTTTTTTTGTTGTGGCTTCAGTTGTTCTCCATGTTTCAGAACCATACAGTAGGACAGCCTTGACATTAGAGTTAAAGATTCTTAGTTTAGTCTTGTTTGAGATGTGAGGAGATTTCCAGGTTGGTTTTAACTGTGTAAATATCTGACGCGCTAGATGCACACCTGATGCACATACCTTGCCGTGGTGTGACAGCTTGAGTGCCTCAATGACCCTCAGAGCTATACCGGCGGGAGCTCATCACTCCTGGCAGGTACTACCAAGCCAGACAGGTCTGCTAGGAAAGAGGCCAGACAAAAGGTGCATCCCCCTTCCCGGGACACAGGTATTGTTTGATAGGCTAACAACCTGTCCATTGAAAAAATAGTGTTATAGAAACCAGAACAAAAACACAAACACTAAACATTGTCAGAGGCGAAAGTAGAGCTCCACAAAGGAGACTTATGAAGCTATGCAGGGAAAGTCGAACGAATCCTGTGAGGCCGACCACTCTACTTAAACCAATGAAAAAGAAACACTTCCTTATTCAGAAGGCAGCATTTAACTTGGGAACATGGAATGTCCGTACTTTACTAGAACCAGGTAGATGTGCACAAATTGCAAAGGAAATGGCCAACTACAAACTACAGATCCTGGGAATGAGTGAAGTTCGATGGAAAACATTCGGTGAAACAAGACTGCAATTAGGAGAAGACCCTTCTCTTCTCTGGAAAGGAAAAAGAAGATGACTTACATGAAAATGGTGTAGCACTACTACTAAACAAGGAAGCTTTCAAAAGTCTCAGTTTCAGAACGAATAATTAGAGCAAAATTTTTGTCTAAGTTCAAAAATGTTCATATCATTATGTGCTATGCTCCCACCAACCTTGCAAGTGATACCGACAAAAATACATTTTATGACCAACTGCAAAGTATAGTTGACAAAATGTTTTGATCTTCATGGGAGACTCGAATGTCAAAGTGGGAAGTGACACAGAGAGAGAGAGAAAAGTATGGGCACCCTGGGACTTGGCATCATAAATGAAAATGGAGAAATGTTTGCAGACTTCTTCACATTTAATGAATTAGTTATAGAAGGCAGCATTTTCCCCCACAAAAAATGCCACAGTGACATGGGTTTCACCAGACAATAAAACAGAAAATCAAATCAACCACGTTACCATACGGCGGAACTGGAGAAGCACATTACTAGACGTTACCGCTTAGCCACCGTGCCTTCAGCTGAGGCTTGTGGGAAGTTTTTTGTGTTAGGGTGAATAGATTGTGCAGGTTTTCCCTTATAACCCTCCACATCATACTGTGGAAGTCATGACCACCTGCAACCCTGCCATATCCTAGAGGCCTCTGAAGTTTTGTGGGAGAAAGACGAAAAAAAACCTGCATGTCATTTGCCAACATAACCCATGATTAAAGATTACTTACCTCAAGCCTTTCTTTATCATGTGGTAGTCTAACTATTCGTTTGTGTTTGTTTTGTTATAAGTTCTATGCCATGAGAATCAAAGCGAAATAGCTGACAAAATTAAACTATTTTGTTATTCAATTTTAAAAAATTTAGCCACATATCTCTTTGCAAGTTGATATGATTCAATCTTCTGTAGAATGACTCCCAAGCTGAGGTTACCTCATCAAATCTGTAGTAGTTTTGTTATTTTATAAGAGGCTTAAAGTACAACTCTTTTAAAGTGCTATTAATGGTCCTATATTTAAGCAATGGCCTCACCTCTAAGTTAGGATTATCATAAAACTCATTCAGGAAGTCTATCAGGCTGTCAAGAGATAATGTTGTAGAACAGACAATCACATGCTTCTTGATCTTAGTTAGACCCAAATTGTAGTCTCCACCACAGTTAACTCATTCCATGTATGTGGCTAAAATTCCTTGAATCTAGAATGGATTTATAACAATGAACCAGTTAGAAGAAATGAGTTAAAATGTTTAAGTTCCATTGGAATGTTTGTAGTAAAGTAAAGTATCCCTTTACTTAGCTAGATTGGGAGACTTGAGTATGATTACATGGCTAGGTATAAAAACAAAGGCCAGGATAATGGTTAGAATCATAAAGAGTTGGCCCAGCCAAATGTCAGGGGAAAATTCTCCATATCCAACAGTGGAGAACATGACAACAACAAAACAGAAAGACTCAAAAATTGTGAAGTTTGTGCTGCTGCTTCCTCTCTGAATGTGTTGAATAGTGCAGATACTTAAGGGAAGGAAATCAAGGAGAAATCTTCAAGTTAACTCAAGTGTCAACTTATTTATATTTATGTTTATTACTGACAGAAAATAAGGCAAGCTATTGACTCTAGAAACTGGGTCAGAGAATACATGGTCACTTAATTTGAACTAATCATATATTCAAATCAACTCATGTAACTCTATCAAAAACTAAATTTATAGTGCAATTTCTAGGCTATATTTCACATTCTGTAGCACTATATGGCTATACAGTACATATATTTCACAGTATACAGCACAATACCTAGGCTATATCTAGGCTACAAAGCACAATAATTAAATATTAGTATATAACTCTATATATATAAAAATATATATATATATCTATTGAATTAGATACTAGTAATGCAGATGAATGCCTGCCTGTTCATGTGGTCATTGATCATGCTGTTTGTTGCTTTTACATGTTTCTGATATTCCTTCAGATTTGAAAATTTATTACATCCTAACACAAACCTCCTAAGAATTGCAAGAGATGATGACAGGGGATAGTGAATTCTCAAGTGAAGCAGTATGAGTCCAGAATAGATAGAGAGTTTAGTATGGCAGTACAGCAATTTAGAGTTTAGTAAAGCATTTTTAGCCAGTGTATCCTGTAGCCAATTGTGCAGTATTGGATGTGATTTGTTTGTTATTAAGAACCACATTATTTTGGAACTCTTGTTGTCAAGTTCTTGAGTTGGATGTGTTGTGTTGATCTGTGTTTTACAGAAGGCCTGTTGGAGAGAAACATTACAATATATAAAACCAAACAAATAAATTTATTTCCAAAAAATATTGAGAGAGGATTTGTTTTTCAGTAGCCTCACATGCTAAATAAAAAAACAAGTGATGTTGACAAACAGTAGCACCGTCTGCTAAAGTAATGTCACTGACATAGTTTGGTTTGTTAGGTGGAGATCATTATGCCAGAAAATTATTGTGTTATTTCATTAGTGTGATGGTCTGGAGAATCAAAGGGAACCTTATGATACTTTTATTTTTTTTAAGACAAAGATCATTGTCTCAGAATGTATTGGAAAAAATGAACTAATTGGTTCATTATTAAGAGTTGCAGACACAGGAGAATAATAATAAAACTTCCTTTGCTAAGCAGATCTTAAAATAGCCTATTGGCTGAAATAAAAGGAATGACTAGCAGCAGGCTACAAGCATTTTATAGCACCCAGCACATACTTAGAAGCAAAAGTAAAGTGTATATCAATGAAAAGAAAAAAAAAGTATATATAAACATCATAAGACCAGTAGCCATGTATGCAAGTGAGACCTGGGCACTGACAAAAACTACAGAAACTCTGCTAAATACTTGGAGATAACAAATCCTTAGAAAAATGTATAAAAAAGAGCAGATTACATTGGGAAGATTTGCCCAAAAGAATGTCAGAGAACAGAGGAGCGAAAAAAGTATACCAACAAAAAACAAAGGGCAGAACATAAATAAAATGGATTGAAGATATAGCGACAGATCTACAACAACTTAGAGTTTCGGCATAGAGATAAAAAGCTAAAGAGAGATCTGAATGGAAAGATTTTACTAAACTCTAAACTACATACTAAATTTAAAGCAACGATATTTTAAGAATATTATAGACTCATGATTCTTGTTCTTGAAAAGCCTACTCTCTGAAGAAACTGAAAGGAGAAGGTGACAATAACAAAGACAGTTGACAGCCATTCTCTGATTCTGAGACTAAGAATAAGACTACTTAAGTTAAAGATCTAGATAGATTCAAGTCATATCAAAGTTATCATAGTAATCTTTATTGTTATAGACTTAATTAAAGATCTAGATTGATTCAAGTCATATCAAAGAATTCTCAGTAATCTTGACTGTTATAGACGTAGTTAGATCTAGACGTCTTTATGAATCATATTATTGTCACATTGACTATCATGAATACTGTTGCAGGCATTTCGCAGCAATGAGTTTATTCAGACTCTATTGACTAGATCTATAGGAAATAGATGTAGTGATAAACCTAGTTATCAGGACATCATATATGTGATAATATAATGTGATCATCATATAGATTATACATAATGTCATAAATCGTACAGACTTAGTCATAGGTCAGACTAAATTTCTAGATGCATTAAGATTCTACATCATGCAACAATACAGCATTACACTTTACAGGCAGCACTTTCACTTTCTTAGTAAGTGTTATTGTAATACTAGAATACCTAGATCTAGTACTAAGTAGTAGGGACCACATTGATCTAGATTTCTATATATATAGAATATCTGTGTGGCATTTTACGTCTCGAGAGACGATCTTTTCCCTTTGCAACTTCTTGTGTGACTAAAGAGGCCAATCCTTGATACACAGCTGCAATCGCAGGTTGGGCATATATAATCACCAGGCGCCGTTGCATTTTCACCCTTCTTTCTGCTTCTGTTGTGTATGACATCTGCAATCTTTATGCTCTATCTCCATGTGGATCTGTCCAGTGCCACCTCTTCCCAGTTGCCAGTGTCGATTTTGAAGAGCTTCATGTCGCGTTTGCATACATCCGTATAACGTAAAAGTGGGCGACCAGCGGCTCTCCTGCCTTCTATTAGATCGCCATACAGGATGTCCTGTGGAAGTCGACCTACTGGCATTCTACGAACGTGGCCAAGCCAGCCAAGGCGTCTGCTGCTGATAACAGAGCGGATGTCCTGGCATCCTGCTCTATGTAGCACTTCCTCATTGGTTATCTTATCTTGCCACCTTATTTTAAAGATCCGCCTTAGGCATCGGAGGTGGAAGACATTCAGCTTTTTTTCCTGCCATGAGTAGGTTGACCATGTTTCACTTCCGTACAGCAAGGTGCTCAACACACAGGTCCGGTAGACTAGGGCTTTAGTACTGCTAGTCAGCAATATGTTGTCCCAGACTCTTTTCTGCAACCGTGACATGGTGGCCATTGCCTTGGCTATCCTGTTGTTTATGTCTTTATCCAGTAGAGCAGTGATGCCCAACCTAATTCAACATGCGGGCCATTTTTATTTCCCACACTCCTGTCGCGGGCCACATGGCCGAAAAGGTACAAAAACAAAATTGACCTGAAACAATTTTATTAGACACCTGGTGCTCTAGTACTTACATTAATTAATGGGATAGTGGAAGTTTATCTTTGTTTTTACGCGTTGGAAAATAGCTTCCCATCTCTACTTAAAATATGAATGTCATTGTAGCTACCTTTACCACCGACTCATTTTTTTGGTCTCTTTTTGGTAAATATTCCCATCGATCCTCCTATCACTAGGGGTAGGTTAACAATATTTATTCACAGCTCAAGGCAAGAATGGCGTCATATTTGTTTTATAATGCCGTCTATATGTTGTTGTTTTTTAAAGAAAAAAGAATGGTGTTAGAACAAAGAATGCATGCATGAGCCATCAGTATGGTGTTAGAATAAAGAATACATACATGAAAAAAAACAGCTACACTTTCTTTATAAATAAAATATCTTGGATTTTTTACATTTTCCCCACAAAAAGTAAAGATCCAATCACTTTCCCTAGTAGCCTAGATCCTAAATTCAGAGTCTACTTGTAGTTTCTTCGGCTCTCCCATTTCATAAACGTACTTATATTAAATGTCGTGGTACCAATCCATCAGAGAAAAAGTGAGGGCCCAAAGTAGGTTAAGATACATTTTTCAATCTTTTTTTTTTTTTTGGAGGGAGGTGATTTTCTACACTGTCACCTTGTGCCGATGGTACGGCGGGCCGGATAGAACCCCGTCACGGGCCGGATCTGGCCCGCGGGCCGTATTTTGGGCATCACTGCAGTAGAGTGTTGTTGGATATGATGGAGCCAAGGTAACAAAAGTGATCAACAATTTCTAGTGGTTGGCCATTAATGCTTACTTGAGGTGCAGTGTTTGTGTTTTGGACAAGTATCTTAGTCTTGCTTTGACTGATGTTTAAGCCGAACTTCTGGCAAGCAGCAGATAGTTTGTCAACCATGGACTGTAGCTGAATATCAGAATCAGCCACAATAGCTGCATCATCAGCATACAGGGGTTCCCTGACGAGTTACTTCCTAACCTTGGTTTTTGCCCGCAGCCTTGATACATTAAATAGTTTTCCAGAGGATCTTGTATGGAGAAACACACCTTAGTTTAGATATATAGAATATAGACTTATAGATTCTATCTAGATCTATATCATAGACTAGTGTTGGCGTGGGTGTGTGAGTTATTGTGAGACTGAACTCTTAATCTGTGACTGTGACTCACTGTACTGTAAGTGTTACTCACTGATGTCAGTGTCGTCAGTGATGAGTGTGAGTAAGAGACTGTCTCTGACTCTTAACTTAACTCAGACTGTCACTGTGAGTCACTGTAGTTACTATAGTAGTTTATTTATTTCGGACATTACATGAATTCGGACATTCGCTGTTTTTTGTGGTCATTAAATAATTATTTTAATATGTATTATAAAACTAGCGCGCTGTATAATGTGCTATTCCAATTTCCTTCCATTTAGCTGTCTTTTTATGTAAGAAAAACGAATTTCAAATTAGTTAGTCAGATTGTTGTTTTTTCCTGTTACCCGGATGACTTTACCTCTTCCTAGAGTTAAGACTATATTTTTTGATTGGTCAAGTCTATACTAATGAGCCCGGCAATATTTATTCTGTTTTTGGAGCTAATTTATTTGATTCATAAGCCAAGTTTTCTAATTCCATACCAAAAAAAAATTAATATGGTGTCCGAATTAAATTACGATTTTCTTACCAAAATTTATTTCGGACAGCCAGTTTTGGACATCAATAAAAATGATCTTATATTATATTTGTTCATTTGTTGTTGTTTTTTTAAATAGAGAATCAATGGGCAAATGTTTGGAGTGAGCTTGGTACATTGAATGAAGTTAAATGCTTAGATCTAGACCAGTGGTTCCCAAACTTTTTTCTCTCGTAGACCCCTTGCCTTGTTTTCTGGTTTTCGGTAGACCCCCTGTTTAACTTACAAATTTTTTCAAATTCAACAACATTGTTTTACAACTAATTTCTATCTGTAGTGAGTTGAAAAGTGAAAAAGTAATTTAAAGCTACATATTAAATTATAGAGATCTATCTTTTTTTTTTATTGATAAAATTCAAATTGAAACCAATTAAAATAAAAATTAATATGTACTGCAGGAATCACCAAACAAACTGGAAATGTCTTTTTGCAGGTTTATCATCCGTTGCTACAGATGTGTTTCAAACAGGAATTTGTTGTTCAATGAAGTAGTGCTTCAAACATTAAATATTAATTATTTAATAAAGTTTTCGCAAAGAGCAGTTTCTGGCGTATTTCTTGATCTTTCAAGTGTTGCTCATATATTGAGTCCGCAAACATGTTATCACTATCAGGAGAAGGGGCGAAGCCAGTAAGCGTCAAGCATGAAGGGCTCATTAGCCTTGGCTGGCTACCCACCTAGCCGAAGTAATGAATTCAAAACTCTCCTGCCTTGCAACTAAATTCAAACATGGGAAAGGTTTTGTGGGTCAATCCTGAGTAAAAAAAAAAGAAAGGAGCCGGCGACTCTAATGCAGTTTGCAACACACATCACTACACCCTGTCATAGCCTGTGACACCGCTGATCCCAAACTGTATATATGTCGTTTGCAAATAATAATAAGCTTTTAATTTTATAACTCATGCCACTGACGTGTCCTTGAACTGTAGTGTTGCTTAAAGCAGTTCTTTTAATAATACCAGGTGTAGGTTTGTGTGAAACAGTGTTTACAACTACAACGGCTGGTAAAATCAATGTTTTACCTTTAATGTTTTACGTGTTTTGTCATAAAAAAGTGAAGTTTCCCTTTCAGATCTTGTGATGGTGTTAAGATTATCTGTTTCTTTGGCAAACGGTTAACGAGCATGGTGTCATGTGGCCAGCACAACGACCAACCGCCTTTACTTTTCCTAACATAAGTCAGGTACCCATTAGAGTTGGGTGGGCTCAGGGGAGCCTTAAAAATCATGAAATTAAAAATTCACAGAGATTCGAATCCAGGAGCCCAGGTTCAGTAGCCAAGCGCCTATTTTGCTATATAAGTAAACAGATAGTGTAAGACACCCACAAACCATGATCTTCTCTATATGATGTTGAAGAGATTTTGTGGGTCTAAGTTTTTCTAATTTTTTTTGTCAGGGTGACATTGTCTCAGTTGATTCTCAAGCGTAATTAGTTTAATATCGCCATAAAAAGGCAATTGGCATGTTTGATAAGGAAGGAATGAACAATTTTAAATAATCAACGCTATACAGTTTACATTTCTTTTTGCTAAACATTACTTACATGTAGACACAATTAAGTTACTTAAATAATTATTGAAATTAAATACAACAATTTTTCGTTTGAATAGCAGGATAAATATTTAAAGAATTAACTTACGCACACATTATATGTTAGTGTGAAGAATTAAATTAATAGGATGTAAATATTAATGTCACAACGTGCTTAAATGAAATCTATTATCGTAGACCCCCGTGGACATCTCATAGACCCCCCAATTTGTTTTTTCACTTTCGTAGACCCCTTGGAAGTCTTCGTAGACCCCTGGGGGTCTATATAGACCACTTTGGGAATAACTGATCTAGACCTACTAGATAGATCTAGATTTATATAGAGAGAATATAGAGGATTCAGTTAGGCCTACTATACTACAAAAGATCATCTGTATTAGAAATTTATTAAATTAATAAACAAAAAAACATAAACATTCAACACACATCTAATCATGCAAAACCCCAAACATTCAACACACATAAAATAAACAAACATAAAATAATTCCAGAAGTCGGTGCAGAAATCACTATTCCAGTGACCTAATTTTGGTAGAATAAGTGTGTTCATATTTTTATTTTTTGTGTTCGTATTTATGCATAGTTTGAAAATATCGTAATGATTTCATGTGAGGGGCTATGCCTGGGGATCTTAAAATTTAGTTAATGTTAATATAGAATTAAAATCTGAGTTTATTGATGCCTAAATATAGAGACTGTCTGAAATAAATTATGGTGTCCGGAATCAAATAATGTGGGTCAAATGTGTCCGAATTAAATGAAAACACACGGCCTCTTTGATCTTAAATATAATAACAAATATAGGTTAGGGGAACAAATATAAGTAGTCATCCTTATTCTCCTTTAAGTTTAAGTAAAGAAGATTTTGATGTAGACGTCATTTTCTTTTCTATGTCAAACCATTGTAAAATAATGCGCTGTCAAAGTTAAACTTTCAAATTTGGGCCTATAGGTGTCCGAATAGCATAAACTACTATAGTTACTTACAACTTTTGAACTTATATTGAACTTACACTCATTACAGTTACACTGACTTACACTGACTGACTGTACCACTCGCGGCTGAGTGAGTGTACCTGGGCTGTGGTCTTCATCGCCATCGATTTATAAATGTATGAAATTTATGAATAATTCAGAAAATACTAGAGTAGATTCTAGATCTAGTAACTATAAAGATCTAGATTACCGTGATGAAATATCTAGCGTCTATATACCAGACTGTAAATTAAAGTCTAATAGTCAATAGAGCTAGCTAGTCATGTTAGTTTCAGACGTCAATAATAAAAACGTGTTGCGGAAGTCGTCTTTTTTTTCTAATTCGTATTTATAGATCTAATGGGAGCATCCATTGTCTTCTAAGACATGGGGAGCCATCATTTATAATTTTAAGTCCTCACTTTCTGGTCTTCGCTTTTTCTTTTTTAAACTTTAAATGCTCTAAATTTTAGATGATCTCGAATTAAGTAATTTTAGATCGATCTAAATAAGAAGGAATACTAACAAAACAAATATAGATCAATTGTCATTCATTGTTTGAATGGCTGCCTGGTCGTGAATGGCTGCCTGGTCGAGGATGGCTGCCTGGTCGTGCGGTTTGCACGCTGGACTGTCGTTCAGCTTCATCGAGGGTCCCGGGTTCAAACCCTGCCCGCTCCCATCCCCCGTCGTCCTGCGGGAGGTTTGGACTAGCAATTAATTATCTTCAACTCCTGAAGGAACATCCGAAACATATAAAACATTTTACGAATGTAGAATGTGTGTACGTTGTTAACTTCCCCACCTCTTAACATGTTCAGATGATTCATTTAATTGAACAAGCCATTGTGATAGCTAAGTCTAGATATAGATCTAAAATCTAATTTAAAAAATAAAAAAAAAAAGGAATTTAAGTTTGTAGTGTACTTGTTGCTATCCAGCAATGCAAATAACCTGGAACAAAAAGGTCTTTCAGAAGTACTGGATACACAATCTGGACACGAATAGGAACAAGAAAAAGGCAAAATATAGAAATACTTTAAAAAAAAAACTTTTATAGGAGGAAGAACTCCACCTTCGCAACAATAAATTTCAATATTGTAGAAGCTATTTTAATTTTTCCATATCAAAATAATTGATAACCAATATATAATGGACCTCATTCACGAATCGTAAACAAACAACATTTAGCCACGTGGTTTTCTATCTCTTCTATATAATTAACGATCTCGTGTTTAATTCATGTTGGTTGCCACGTGACAGTTTTTTTCCGTTGTTTTATCAATAAAATCACGTGACCAAATGTTGTTTGTTTACAATTGGTGAATGAGGTCAATTGGCAAATTGGTTAACTTTTAATTGATTCATGTTTTTTTAGGTACAAAAAAAATTAATGTTTAAAGTTTCAACTTGATCCGAAAATAGATGTGGGAGAAATAACGAGTACAATTATCTATGGGGACGAAACCCTACATTACATATTTAGCATATCTGTGACTGTTAAATGATTAATTTCCTTTGTTGGCATTAAACAAAATATTTAATTACCAGTACTTAAAAATTGATTAATTGGTTAATTTTTTTTGTTATCGATTCATGTATTTACTTCACCGAGGAATAATTAAGCAAAATTTAAGCAGGATCCAAGAATGGGTATGGGAGAAATAACGTGTTAAAACTTTAGACCAGACAGAGTGAGTTGATCTAAGCTGTGTAAAGACAGGTTGATTGTGTAAGTGATCTCCCAATTTAAAGTTTTGTTTTTTCAAGTTTCGTACACTTATTTTGAAATGAAGATAATTCATTCCAGACCAAACCTCATGCGTGACGTCAGGGGATGACGTCATTGACGACTAGCATTAAAACGCATATCACTCGAACAGGCGGCCACACATTTTTTTTTACTAAGCGTATATCAACTTTCTCTGTCTGTCTGGTAAAAAGTTTGTACAGTTTTTTTCTAAAAGTATTTTTTTATATTTTCTTTTTCATATACTAATTTTTAAGACGGGAGGGTATTTCAAGTCACTGTCCACTGAGAGCAAACCTAGATAAAAGTCGGCGCTATAGCATGAGCAACTAAACGTGTGTCACTAGAACAGTGTTTCACAAACTGTTTCCTTAAAGCAGGGGTCTCAAACACGTGGCCCGCGGGCCACAAGTGGCCCCGCGAAACTATTTTGTGTGGCCCGCGGACACTTCCGCAAATTAAAAAAAAAATAGATAAAATTTACAATGACCACATATCAACCGTGAAATGATTTACAACTCCACAAATCAGTAAATGAGGTGTCACTGTCGCCCACCGACCGCTTAGGCTTTCAGAAGAAACTGGGTGAACGGTGGCCTGATTCCAACCGCTGGCCGCTAGCGAGTCAGCGACAAATGTTCAACAGCAACTGATTGCCGCTGCAAAAGACTTTGTAGCATATTCCATTGCACTGGACGAGTCTACTGGTGTAACAGACACCGCATACTGTGCTGTATTTATTCGTGGGGTCGACGAAAACTTGAACATTGTTGAAGAGCTATTGGACTTACTACCCATGAAAGGAAAGACGACTGGACGAGACGTGTTTCAAGATTTGGAAGCTTGTATTGTCAGCTGTGGGCTACCGTGAGAAAAACTTGTTTCAGTGGCTACGGACGGTGCACCAGCAATGTGTTCAGAGAAGGTTGGTGTTGTTGGATTAATTGTAGAGAAACGGAATCAGCTCAGCTTGGCGGGACCTTTTGCAGCCATACATTGCATTCAGCACCAAGAAGCACTCTGTGGCAAAAGTCTACAAATGAAGAACGTGATGGATGTTGTCGTGAAGACGGTGAACTTCATACGTGCACGGGGTCTCAACCACAGACAGTTTGTGTAATTTCTAGCTGATTTAGAAACGGAATACGGAGAGTTGCTGTATCGCAGTTGACGTGAAAAACGTTCCAGAGGAAGTCCAGATGGATCTACTGGACCTGCAGTGTGACACTGTTCTGAAGCAAAAATACGCTGATGTTGGCGTTCCAGATTTTCTACCAGTTTCTTCCCAGAGTGAAGCTTCCAAACTTATTCTGCGCAGCTGCTAGAATTCTAGCGATGTTTGGGAGTATGTACGTTTGCGAACAGTTTTTCTCCAGAATGAAGATCAACAAAACAGCATTACGATCAAGACTGACTGATGAGCATCTGAGAGCATCCTTGCGGCTTGCCACTACACGCGACTGCATGCCTAACGTCGATGGTCTGGTCTCTGCCAAATGCTCTCAGATGAGTGGACAGAAACATGAGTGACGAGCTAACTGCAGTTGGCCTAGTAATTATAATTTTTTTTTTTTTTTTTTGGGGGGGGGGGAATACAGTTTCTGCTTTTTTATTAGTGACAGACACAACGTCAACTTATTTTAGCAATCTAAACTGCCTGTGCATGTTATAAACTACACTAAATGTAATTAATAATTATAAAAACTTTATTTTAGCATTTAACTGCAGTGTTCGTAAAATTTAATGGAAAAACATACTCTTTTCGTGGTGCGGCCCGCTGACTGGTTGTTACTTCTCACTGCGGCCCACATGCTGATATGAGTTTGAGACCCCTGCCTTAAAGGAACACTTCGCACGTACTGAGTATTTAGCTGAGCACTTCGCTTATTTTTTCTATTCACGTGGTGGCCTTGTTATGGTGTGTTTGTGTGTGTGTGTGTATTTATATGGTGATGGTGGGGAGAGGTTAGCGGTTGTGAATGATGCAATATAGGTGGCATTGACGTCACTTGGTCTTAGTTAGGACAGACGACTCCAGAACGAAAGACTGAACGGTTGATTTATTGTAGTGAGTTAGATTTTGTTAAGAAATATGAATTATTACTTAAGGCTAATACATCTATTTCATTAATCACAAGTTGATTTTGTTTATATTATAATTAAAATGTTATTTAGTTTGTTCACAAAAGGAAGTTATTTAAGTTATTTGAAGTTTTTAAGTTAAGATGCATTACGCCTAACAACGGTTTAGTTGTCTTCCAGCAGTCTGGTGCTTCAAGTCAACGACCGGTAACAACCGTGACTTTCGTGATATATCGAAGGAGCCGTAACAACAGGCCTACTAGTTAATTATTCTAGTAGTCCGCGGAACACCTATTCAGGCCTCGCGGAACCCTACAGTTCTGCGGAACACAGTTTCGGAAACACTAATCTAGAGAATGCTGACCACGTCCTTCAAAGCTGCCAACTTAATCAAGATGTCAAACAAGTTCATTCAGAATATTCAGATTATGTTATGTTTTCCCTTTTTCTTATTCCGAGTTCAGAATTTCAAATCGTGTATTTAATTTATGTGACATCAGTATATGTGAATATTAGAATATGTCAATATGCGTCCTTTGTTTGGGTTGGCTGCCTGGGCGTGTGGTATGCACACTCGACTGTCATTCGAAAGGTCCCATTGGTCCTTGGTTTATACCCTGCCCACTGCCATCCTGCGTTGACCTGCTCGATGTTTGAGCTCGGATAAAATTATCTTCAAATCTGAAAGAACATACGAACGTAAAACATTTTGCAAACCTTCAACTGAAGAAAACATGAAGACATTCAAACAGACGGGGCCTCGAGATTTATAGCAAACAAATATTCAGATCTGACTAGAGCAGTCAAATCACGCAATTTATAGACACTTTAGCACAGAAGAATGACAATAAAGTAGCAATAATACATTGAACCATAACTTACAAATGCAAAAATACAACTCAATAAAAAAGAAATTCAGACACAACGATAAAGGTACATTTCTTATCCTATATACTAGAACAAATTTTTGCAAGTACTTCTTCTCCATAGTGCCATTAGAGCATAAAATAGATTGCCTGAATCAGCCAGGAAAACCAAAAACCTGAGAGTTTAAGTTCCTAATTAACACGCGTGACTAGATTAACAAATGTATTCGATTAGGACGTAATTATCTTTTTGAGAAACGTATGTAATTTATAACATCAGATAAGAAGTATTCTTATAGCAACCCAATTCATTAGAGTAGAAGTAAACAAGAGATTGTTACGTAAGACTTGAGACTGATTTTGGTACTTTTTTAAAAGATGTCCGGCTAAATTAGAGTTAGAATTAGGATTAGATTAGGTGGACGTATGAGCGTTCTAAGAATCCACGTAGAATGCAATATTTCTGTTCTCTAAATGATTTGTGTATTTCTGGTCACACAAATGATTATAATTCAAAACCCATCTCCCATTCAATTCATCATTAGTGAGTGAGTTTAAGTGATTAAAGAAGAAGATGTAAAGGATTGATTTAGATGGCGTTATAATTTGGCTTTCTAGTATACAACAATTGAAAGCCGGACATTTTCACATTTTAGACCAGTGATGCCCAACCTAATTCGGTCCGTGGGCCATTTTAATTTTTAACACTCGTGTCGCGGGCCACACCACCGAAATGATCAAATAAAAAAGAAAGAAAGAACATTGACTTGAAATCATTTTTATGTAATTATTCACACATTAATTGCTTGTTAGAAATTTATTCGAAAACATACTTCTGAATATCCGGCTGCATAGATGAGACACTAAGTCAGAGCACTGAATCCAGACTCTCGTCCGTGATACGAGGATTTAATATTGGTTTCGCCTGTTTCATCACTGAAAAAGTTTGTGCTTGTAAACAAGGTGACCATCCTTAACTCTTGTTTCGGGGGATTTAGACAAGTTTCTGCAGGCACCACGGAGTAGAAATCAATTGTCTGCATGGTTAGAAATGTATCAAGAAGTGATGTCTGGCTTTGTAAGTCAATCAGTTCCAGTTACAGGGATGACAGGGCTCTTGACACATCAGCCGCTAATGGATTTTCGAAAAGACTTATTTCATTCTTTAAAAATGTGAAAATCGATAAATCTTTCAGTGAATAATCCTTCATTGGCCTCAGAAATTAGATCGTTTTTTGATCTTTTTGGGATAGACATATTAAGCTGCTTGTATTTTTGTAGAGCGGTACAGGCTAGAACTTGAAAAGATGCACCCCTTCCCATGCTGAATGAAGAGCTGCAATGTCAGCATAAGACATGCTAAGAGAAATCAACTTGTAGTTTGATATTGAGTTCATTCCGATGTGATGTAATGTCTCATCAAATAGCCAAATCCCACAACTTTGTGTGGTAGTTCAGTTGAGATACTTGCTTTGAATGCTCTGTCTCAAATATTGATTTTAAAAAAAACCGTTTTAGTACCTTATCATATGCTCCAGGTTTAAACCCTTGTCACAGAGGTTTAGTTGGTGAATAAAGCAATGAAGCTGCAGACACTTGGTTCCATTGGACTCGACAACCTTTCTAATAACTCTTGCTTCCAGTCCACAGTGGAATCCAACCATACTTTTAATTGAAGTCATTGGTTAATATGCATGACTAAATGCATGACGCGTAGGACGTAATCATCTTCTTTTTTTGAAGTAACGTCTGTATTATATAAGATAAGATACTTCTGGCGCTATCAGAAGTCACTCTCATAAATTTCTCCCAAGAAAAATATCCTTTATGATGGTTGAAACCTTTTTGAACAGGTCTTTGCGTGATAGTCCCATGCATCCTCCTTATAGCTATTAACTCCTCTATTATTGCAATATTGCTGCTTATACCGTAAATACCAAGAGTTAAGCGGTACCAGATATGCCTGTTTCATTATGTTTTTGTTTTTTAAAACATCCACAGTATCTTATCAAACAAATATGTTGACTCACTATCATGTTCCTAAAAAAAAAGTAAAGGTCGTTCACTTTTCCAGGAAGATTTCACATTGAAGTTTAAAAGGTCATGGTACCAATCTATCTATGAAAGCGTGACTGTCCTAACATAGGGAAAAATACATTTTCATCTTTTATTTTCGGAAGGGGGAAGATTTTCTAAGCTCTGTGCTGACGTTTCGGCGGGCCGGATGGAACGACGTCGCGAGCCGGATCTGGCCCGAGGGCCGTATTTTGGGCATCACTGTTTTACACTATCACCCAGCCACACCCCTAAAATGAAGTCTCTTTAGTTGGCTACCCGGTAAACGGTTGCCTAAATAAACATGATTAAATATAGATTGACCGGAAGTGTGTTTGTTCTCAGAGGGTGATTAGACAGAGCCCAGCTTGTGTGATATGCCGTAAAGATCATTAAAGTTTATGTATTTGATCTAGTGATTTAATTGTTTTATTTCGTTAACTACAGCTGAACCAGGGACACATAGAGACGTATCGAGACTTAAGGTAGATTCTATCGAGTTATAAGTAGATAGTTATATAATAGGAAAGCTGTGACATATTTTGGAGGCTCGTTTATCTAGTTACTCGACTTAGTCTTGGAAGACAGGCAGAACTGCGGTTTGCCATTGTGAAAAGGTCAAGGACCAAGAAGGCCGTGAAGTGTGTGCGCTCACGTGCAACGGCGGGAGAAAAAAACTAAGTCAATCAGCCGAGACGAAACTAGGTCAGACACAGTGATAAAATAATTTGTTTTGTTTATATTTGATGCTACACACATAAACAAGAATGGCAGACAAATTATCACAGATAATAGCCGCTGGAAAAGAGATGGGATTGACTGGAACCGCTTTACAAGAGTGGGTAGAAAAAAAAAAGAGAAGACAAAGATCGAGATGAAAGAGCTAAAGAGAGGAAAGTGAGAGCTAAAGAGAAAGAAGCTGATGTAGAAATACACAAATTGAGAGTAAGAGAGTTGGAGCTTAGGGAGACGAAAGGAGAACTTAAAGAGCATATAAAACCTGTATGGAAACCAAAGTTGCCACCTTTTAATGAGAATGTGGATCAAATGGATGCATATTTGGCGAGATTTGAAGTGCATGCTCAAGCTACAGAAATACCTAAAACTCAGTGGGGAAGTCATCTATACACATTGTCACAGGGAAAGGCACTGCAAGCTTGTATCAACTTTTCTAAGAAAGATTTAGAGGAATAAGCAAGTGAAGGAAGTACTTTCTAGATATGATGATATATTGACGGATGTACCAGGGAGAACTGCAGCAATTAAACACGACATCATTCTCAAAGACTCTGAACCGGTGAAACAGAAACCGTATCCAGTACCTTTAGGGTATATGAAGGAAGTGGAAGAAGAGATTCAGTTGATGCTGAAATTAGACATTATATCACCAACAGAGTCACCTTACACAGCACCTATGGTGGTAGTTAGGAAAAAATCAGGCGCAGTAAGAATATGTGTTGACTACAGGAAGCTTAACAAAGTTACTGTGCTTGATTCGGAACCATTACCCAATCCTGAAGACTTGTTACCTCAAATGGCAGACGCAGCATTTTTTACAAAGCTAGACCAGACCCGTGGGTATTGGCAGATACCTTTGGTAGATAAAGCTAAACCACTTACAGCGTTTAGTAGTCCTTTTGGTTTATTTCAATTTAATGTCATGAGTTTCGGGCTAGTCAACGCACCAGCAATGTTCAGCAGAATGATGAGAAAGGTATTGCAATAATCTACCCCATGCACTGTGCTACCTAGACGACATCTGCATTCATGACATTACTTGGTCAGATCACCTACAACATCTAGAAATGGTTCTAGATACATTGAGGAGAAATGGTTTAACCGTGAGACTATCTAAAGTGGAGATTGGTTGCAAGAACATTTCCTTTCTAGGATATGTAATTGGAGGACACTCACTGAAACCGCAACCTGAACTACGACAACGGATTATGAATCTTCGTCAGCCAACAACCAAGAGACAGGTCCGTAGTTTATTAGGACTCTGCAACTTCTATCGAAGATTTATAGCAGATTTTGCGGAGATGACTGAGCCACTCACAAACCTGACCAGAAAGGGAACACCCAATGTGATCAGATGGTCACATGACTGTGAAATATCGCTGCAGAAGATAAGAAGATAAAGAAGGCGTTTGCTGAGGAACCGATCCTGCGTCTACCTGAATGTCAGAAGGAATTCATACTAGCTACTGATGCATCTGCTGTTGCTATCGGGGGATGCCTAGCACAGGAATCACAGGGCATTCTACATCCCGTTATGTACGTCAGTAGAAAGTTTTCTTCAGCAGAACAACGATACAGCACCGTAAAAAGAGAGTGCTTGGCAGTTGTTTGGGCAGTAACCAAGTTGGCCAGGTACCTGTTAGGCAGAACATTCGTACTCCGCACAGATCACGCACCCTTATGTTGTTTAAACACAAGTAAGTCGGTGAATTCCAGGGTAACTCGCTGGGCCCTGATGCTTCAGGACTTTCAGTTCGAAGTGCAGCATATTCCAGGTAAAGGAACGTGGTAGCGGTCATTCTGTCACGCTTATCATGAATATAAGCCTACGTGGCTTCTTACAAGCATGTGTTGCCTGATCAAAGACTGTGTGTCATCAACTAAGACTGTGTGTCTTCAACTAAGACTGTGTGTCTTCAACTAAGACTGTGTGTCTTTATCTTCTAAGACTGTGGTTCTTATACTAAGACGGTGTGTCTTAAATATAGACTGTGTGTCTATTACATTGAAGTCTGTGTGACTACATTGAAATCTTTGTGACTATGTTTAAGTCTGAATGACTACATAACCGCCTGTGTGGCATATTCAGAGCCTTTGTGGCCTATCGAACGAACATTTTTGTTGTATTGTGGTGTAATGTTTACTATTTGTTTTATAATCGTTTCATTTAGTAATCTTTGTAAAAATCGATTATAATTTTAGGAGGGGCGAGATGTCACGGCTGAATGTGTGTATGTATGTAATTCTAATCTATTTTTACACTCTGCGCGATTGACCGGAAGTGTGTTTGTTCTCAGAGGGTGATTAGACAGAGCCCAGCTTGTGTGATATGCCGTAAAGATTATTAAAGTTTATGCATTTGATCTAGTGATTTAATTGTTTTATTTCGTTAACTACATCTGAACCAGGGACACATAGAAACGTAGCGAGACCTATGGTAAATTCTATCGAGTAATAAGTAGATAGAGTTATATAATAGGAAAGCTGTGACAACTACCATATGCCAAAGGCAATATTTTTTTAGTGAGCTGAAAGGTGGTCGAAATAACCCCCCTCCCCCTTTTTTTTCCCCGAAACGCTTTAAAGGTCAGCTAGCTTTAAATGACATAGAAGAGAGCACCTGGCAGCAGGTGACTTACAAATAAAACACCAAAATTTACAATGTTTGAAATGTTCAGTTGAAACTGGAACATTCCAAAACCTAAAGCGGCCATGACCTTCGAACATTTGTTTTAACCAAACAGGATGAATAATAAAAAGAGAGGGAAACAAACGCTTTTGTAACGTTTAGACGTTAAATCAAGAAATTCGCCCCCCTCTCCCTTTTTAAGGCCTACTAAAATACTTTGATAAACGCAGAAGATAGATTTCTTATGATTTCTTATCCTGAAGAGCGTGACATGTGACCCTCTATCTATGCATCAGTCAAGCAGAAGACAGTGAAAAAAATCCGTGGCCTGGAGTGGGAACAATGTCTCCATTATCTTCATAATTAGATTTACATGATGGGAAGTGAAAGAAGATAAAATTGCAGCACTGTCATGAGAAGAATGAATCTTCGGTACAGTTTATTTCTTTTTTAGCTCATTCGGAGGGGCCTGCTGAGTGGTATAGCGCTTGGCTTCCGAACCGGGCGTCACGGGTTCAAATCCTGGTAAAGACTGGGATTCTTAATTTCGGGAAGGGTACCTGACATTAGTTTTGAAACGTAAAGGCGGTTGGTCGTTGTGCTGGCCACATGACACCCTCGTTAATCGTAGGCCACAGAAACAGATGACCATTACATCGATCTGCCCTTACGGTGTGAAGTTACGCTATCAATTGATGGAATGGGTGATTCAATGGTGAGATGAATGGTTTATGTATTAATAGTTACATAGCAAGTGACCTAGCTAGGGCGGGGGGCGGAGGTAACTCACCAGGTGACATCCGTCAGTGCTGACACCACAGTGAATAAATTTAACTTTTGCAAAAGAAAGCTACAAATATTTTTTAAAAATGTATTCCTACTTAATGTTCAAATAACAGAATGAACTGAACATTCCTATTAGTCATTGTGCAAACAAAAAAAGTGAAACAAATGCCATTATGTGATCAAACCCACGACATTGTTGTTATTAGCGCTATGCTCGATCAACTTAGCTATCCAGCTGTCACAATCCGCCTATACATGGGAGGTTACCCCTGCTGGATGTGAAAGTCGTTTAGAGGGTTGGATCACTGGCGAGCAACTCCAAACCCTAGTTCAGTCTCTTGACGACTGGAACATCTTATGTAATAGTGGAGGATTAACATACTCTATAAAGAGACACAACTCAGAACTTTATAGTTAATGAAACACTTTATTGACTATACACATTGTTTGCTAGTACGTTTGTGGATCATCAGATCAATGGAGCTCATTCACCAATCGTAAACAAACAACATTTAGCCACGTGGTGCTCTGTCTCTTCTATATAATTTACGATCTCATGTTTAATTCATGATGGTTGTCACGTGACAGTTTTTTTCGTTGTTTTATCAATAAGATCACATGACTAAATGTTGTTTGTTTACGATTGGTGAATGAGGTCCATTCAACAAAAATACATCGTCCAACATGGACTATCTACGATAGGAAAAAACTTTTCTACTCTCAAAACTCTCCACTAACTCTCTCTCTAACTTTAGTCTGCGACTCTGACAATATCCGTACTCTCACTCTCTCGGAGCCCAGTCACCAACTAACTTAAAAATTCCTACATCTCATCTCTCCCTACACACATTCACGTGGATCTGTTGATCACAATCTCACTATCTCTTGCAAGCCATAGTAGAGTAAAACTATACATTTATCCCTACCATTACAATAAGCAAACACAGCTTGTAACATCAGCCATACTTTTATTTGCAAAATTTGAGCTTGAAATACTTGTGCCTTTTACCTCGTTCCAACTTTTGACCTCCCTCCACATTTTATTGACAATAAAAATAAATAAATAAAAAGAAGTAAAAAAAAAACAGGCATCTCAAATATTTTTTAATACTAATAAATGGACCGGCCTCTCCCTTCATATCCTGCTAAGAACCACTGCTGACCTTAAAAAGTGGAGGGTTTTGTTATGCGAGCTGTCACAGCACCTCTACGACTAAATTCAAAGAACAGATGATGATGATTATAAATAGAATACTTAGATACTGTCCTTGCGAACGCCGGTATGGACAGTATAGAGAGACTTCTTTTGGTCCGACAGCACGCTGGATAGGGCACGTATCCCGTATGGGAGACGAACGTATGCCAAAGGCAGTCTTTTTTGGTGAGCTAAAAGGTGGTCTACGTAACAGAGGCGCCCCACGGAAACGCTTCAAAGACCAGCTTAGGCGTCAACTTTCCTTGGCTGACATAGAAGAGAGCACCTGGTTGCATGCGCCTCAGAATGAGACAGCTGGAGGTCACTCACGAAGGCCGCGGGATACACATTTGAGACCAAAAGAAAATCCGCTGCCGAGGAAAAACGCAGACAACGATAAGAAAATCTAAATCGACCACCTGCGGACAATGGTTATGCTTGCCTTGGATGTGGCAAAATATGTAGGTCACAGCTAGGGCTGCGCAGCCACTTGAAATACTGCATACCTCACTAATCTTCGGACTCGAAGACAAGCCTTATTATTATTAGATACTTATATCTTAGTTCCTTGTGTTCAAATATACGGGTAGACACTGAAAAAAAGAAGCAGGACTATTGCCAAACGTCTTTTTACAAAGCTTATATTTATATTAACTCACTCCGTCTGTCTGTCTGGAAGAATTATTTTACGATTTTCTCCCTTTTCCCATTCTCAAATCAAGTGGCACATTTGCACAATTGTTGTTAGTAATGTTGATCGAAGACAATACATGAATCAATTAAAAAATAATAACCAGTTAGTTTATCAATTAGTGGTAAGTAATAAATTTTGTTTTATATTGAAAATGGATAGGCAAGCCTTGCAGTTTTGATAGATGTAGCAGTGATTGTGCAGTGCTTCCTCTAAGTAAATTTTTTAAAAGTATTTTTTTAATTAGTTTGTTTGTTTTACAAAAGCTAGAGACGATTCAACATGTATCTCGATGAAAAAGATGAGACCTTAGATCCAAATGCTAATAAGAGGTCTCTCTCCATATCAAAACAACGTGATATTTTTGCTGAAACATTGCCGAAACAAAATATCAAAAGCGTTAGTTAATAGACAAGGGAACAAAAGATGTATTAGACTATGGTGAATAGATTGTTTTTATACACCGGGTAGAAAGAAGAGTGAAAGTGCTCAAGCGTCTGGTGACTACAGATGCTCAACTTGTGAACTTGTGACCGCGTATTAAGGATTGGCAAAGGGTGAACACTACCTATCGAGACGTAAAATGCCACAGATAAATCAGACAACGTATTCTGAATAGGCCTACTGTTTCCCTAAGCAGCTCATTAAAGAATAATAAGCAAAACATGTTTCTGGTCGCGTAAACTTCGTACTGTCACCTAGGTGGTCCGTGTCGCCCGCCGCCATGAGAGAATTTGGGGCTAGGATGTAATATATTTTTTATTCTAAAGAAACATTCGATAAATATTTGTAAAACAAAATTGTAATGGCAATTATGAATATGATTAAAATTTCATAAACAACTAATGTTTTTTAAAATAGAATCGTTTACATTTCTTTGTTTTGTACCTATCTATCAATGTAGTAATTAGCTCTTGTATTGGGGTTCAACAACGACTTTAACACCTATCTTTTTTTTTTATTGAGCTATAAACTCACCTAACGGCACATGTGTAGAGTTGCCGTAAGTCATAAATACGTGCTTGCTCTGTCATTGCTATGAAAAGATCTTCTGCGATGTTCTACACATTTAATAACACATCGTACGTTGTATTTGCATAAAAGCTATTATATATACTTATTGGGCGCAATGATTACATGGAAAGAGTGAGAGTCTCGACCTTGAGTGACATGCCCCTAATTCATTCAATAAATTAATAAGTTTATAATAAAAACACATATGAACCAGAGTACGAAGCTAAGAGCATAGCCACCCGATGATAACAAATTTTGCAATCTTTCCAGTTTCTCCTCTCTCTCTGACTCTCTGTAGCTCACCTCCATCAAATGACTAACTAATATCTTCTTTAAATTTCCTTTTATTGAAACTCGAGTCTTATGTTCGTTTCCGTGTTTGTCTTTTTTTTAAATAATTGTTTATTATTTATAATTATATAAAAGTTTCTGCTTAAAATCCATGATAGAAGTTTTCATTGAAAAATTAATTAAAGAAAATTGATATAAGCACGTTTCATTTTCCCAATTTATTTGTATTATTTTTTTTTAAAAGGGGGAGGGGGGGGGCTGCCATGTTTGACATTAATGTTGTACATGTTTCGGATGTTCCTCCAGAATTGAAAATAATTTACTTCCTAGTCCTAACCTCTCGCAGGACGATGGGGGATGGGAGCTAGCAGTGTATGAACCTGCGACCATCGACAAGTCCGAACAACAGTCTAGCGCGCATAGCGCGCGACCATGCAGCCATCCTACATGTATGCTAAGAATCGTTGTTTGTTTTTAAGCCAAGGATAAGAGGTCAGTTGGGGTCAACATTCCAAAGTCAGGACAGGACTGTATTTGACCAGTTGTTCTGCTACACATCCACACATACGAGTGTGTGTACACGTTGTTTTGTTTTATTTATTTTATTGTCACGTGACCAGGAGACCTGGTCCCAAAAGAGGCAGGATTGCTTGGGTACTTATGTTATATAATACAGGCGTTACTTCAACAAATAACATGATCACGTCCTACGCGTCATGCATTCAGTCATGCATATTAACCAATGACTTACATTCTGCCAAGTAACTGGTTATCCTGGCTAGCTTAGGCAACCCATTCCATGCTCTAATAGCGCTAGGGACAAATTTGTCCTAGCATATGGGACGAGGAATGTGCATTTATCTTTGTGTCATTCTGAGTATTTTATTAAATTTGTTTTTGTATTTGAAGATTATGGTTCAGTGTTTTATGTATAATTGCTGCTTTATTTTAGGGAGAAAGCATAGTAAAGTTCCTCTTTCAGACCCTGTAGTCTATGGGGCAGATGATGTAAAGGTCATCTGTTTCTGAGGCCTCCGGTTAACTAGGGTGTCGTGTAGCCAGCACAACAACCAACCGCCTTTACTTTTCCCCAACTAATGTAAGGTACCCATTAGATCTGGATGGACTCAGAGGCACACGAAAATTTCGAAATTTAAAATCCCAGCCTTCAGCTGGAATCGAACAAAAAGCAGTTATTTCCCTTTTACGAACGTTCGGCGTTACACAGTCATAAATAAATATATTTATAATGCCTAGTTTTTGTATTGATTGATTGGACCTGATATATTAGATTTCAGAACTGGCAAGAAGAACGAAAGGTCAACTTTGTAGGGGAGCCAATTAGTCGAGAGAAGTGAAGATGTTACTTATAAATGAGTACTCATTTTATTTTGGAAACTATAGAATCGTGTCGCTACAGGTAACTTTGGTGCATATATACTGCCCTACAGCTGAGATTCAATGTGGTAGAACAGGGGTTCTCAACCTGTGCATCGCGAAACCCTTGGGGGTCGATTGACAATTTGCCAGGGGTCACCAAAGACCATTGAAAAAATGGATTGTTATTGTCTATTCTTCAATTGCTGTGTGTGTGCGGGGGAGGGGGGGGGTCGCGGCTAAGTGGGGGATTGTAAAAAGGGGTCGCTGAGCATAAAAGGTTGAGAACCGCTGTGGTAGAATCTCCCACCATTTCCAGGGCTGTTAAGTTGCCACTTTGATCTGCCAAGAGATATCTGCTCTCCGTATCTAAAACAAAATTCGTAAAACCAAGTGTTATTTCTACAAGCTAGAGATGTATCTTCAACACAGAAAATATATATGTCTTACATATATCCATGTGTTAATCGACCAAAGTATGTGGAAGGAGACAGCCCAAGACCAAGGTCCCTCTCTCTCTCTCTCTCTCTCTCTTACACAATTTCAAGGGCTTTATTTTCTATTTCACTCAAATTTTGAAATTGCCTGTCTTAATTGGTACAAATACATTTGTTTTGTGTGTGTGTGAGAGTGTGTGTGTGTGTGTGTGAGTGTGTTTGTGTGTGAGTGTGTGTGAGTATGTGTGAGTGAGTGAGTGTGTGTGAGTGTGTGTGAGTGAGTGAGTGTGAGTGAGTGTGAGTGTGAGTGAGTGTGTGTGTGTGTGAGAGAGTGTGTGTGAATGTGTGTGTGAGTGAGTGTGAGTGAGTGAGTGAGTGAGTGAGTGAGAGAGAGAGAGAGAGAGAGAACCTATTTGTGGATCCTTTCAAAGCGAGACATTGCCGATAATAATTCATTCTATAAAGGATTGCTTAGGCTGCTTTTCGAAATCATGCATTCTTTAATGCGTTGCATATATATTGTTTTCTTTTAAAGAGCATTATATTCGTGTCTTTTCAGAATTAATATTCCCACGATCTTTTACTCCTTTTGTACCTCTACTGTCTTTTTTATTTATTTATTCCTAAATGGACCGATAGTTTCAGAATATAGTGACTCGAAACACAAAAGCCTTTGACGGTGGGCCGTTTTCAACTTTTCGTAAACTAATGATAATGATTATCACGATTGTATTTTGGAGAGATGTGCATTTTGTCCACAAATCATCTAACATACGCTGGATTCGGAAGTGCCTATAAATTTGTCAAACACACCTCTAGGACAAAATGAAGCAACTCAGTGTTGAATATTTTTCTTCAATTGATATAAAACTGAGTAACTTAAATGTAAGCCCTTACTTACAAGAATGGGTTCTAAACTTTTAACCCAACGGCCCAGTATGTTAAAGTCAACAACACCAAATCCCCAACTCGAGTACTATGTACGGGTGCTCCACAAGGTTGTGTACTTTCTCCTGTACTATACACTCTTTACACTAATGACATAAGAAGCATCTATGACTCAATTTAAACTCATGAAATTCGCTGATGATACTGCCATAGTCAGTTTTATTTCAGGAGACGAAACTCAGTATCGAAACTCGATAGAAGAGTTTACAAACTGGTGCACCGACAACTTTCTAGAACTGAATGTAACAAAAACTAAAGAACTAATAGATTTTAGAAAGAAAAAAACAAACTATACGTGAACTGCAAATAAACACTACATCTATAGAACAAGTAAAGGCATATAAATATCTAGGCGTTATCATCAACAACAAGCTTTCATGGGAAGACCACATTGGAACTCTGACAAAGAAAACAGCCCATCGACTCTTTTTTTCTATACAAACTCAATAGCTTTAAACTAAACAAGAAGATCCTTGAGACTTTTTACGGCGCGACTATACAAAATCTGCTAACATACGGAATAACTTGTTGGCAAGACAACGCCTCATCTAAACTGTTGCGACGTCTAGAAAACATCATTAAAAAAGCATCAAAAATTACACTCACAACATTACCACATTTTGAACAAAAGTGCCTAAGAAAAATCGAAAAAATCTTGGAAGACAACGGCCACCCGCTCCCTCAGAACTACGTCAGGTCGTCGCGAAGTGGGCGACTGCTGTCAATCAAAACAAGAACGGAGCGGTACAAAAACTCGTTCGTACCTCACTCGGTCCGGCGCCTTCGACACGGAGGTCACGCTCGGTCAGACTCTTTCACCGCCCCTCATTGATCAGGGAAATGCACCAAGATACCTGTGTGTAGTCGCTGAATGAACTCTTTATGTTGTCTGTTGTATTTATGTGTATTTTTCTGTTGTGTTGTCTTTATATGAGAAAAGAGTCCTTGTAATCACAACAAATTTCCGTAAGGATCAATAAAGCAGTCTTAGTCTTAGTCTTAAAATAAATAATCCTAAGTACAAGTCATTATACATTGACTTGAAATAGGCCTAAAGCAGGTTAAGGCATTTCCTGGTGGCGACCCGTACATGATAAAATTTACGTTCGAGACTCTCTTAGAAGCTGGGGACCTAGAGGAGTGGTGTAGGCTCCCGCAGTAGGTCCGTGAGAAAAAAGTTGGTCATAAGTAAAACGCAAATAAGTTTCACTTTTCATTTTTACTAATTTAACGCTATGTTTAGAATCCAAAATTACACTGGGCCTAATGAAATTTTACTAAAACGAGTTCGTTGTCTTTAGTGGGTTTTTTTATATAGTGTTGGCTACATAATTTTAAGCGTTGTATAAAGTTCTTACTGGAGATAGAATTGAACACTCGGCGGGTTTCTGCTCAAGCCGGCAAGCGGTCTGATTTCGAGGCCGGGTCCCGGCGCTCAGCGTATTGTGGTGTTAACAGCTTCAGAAATTCTTTCTCCTTGTTTTTACACCTTTTTTTTTTCGTAATAAGAAGAAAGAATATAAAAAAGGTCAATATTAATGAGTTTTCTTTTACAACGCACTATTCATCTCAGTAAAACAAAATAATCTAGTAATAAAGAGGCAGCCATGGTTAATAGTATAATTCGAGGAACATTCCAGGTCAAAAGTACAGGGGCGGACTGGCTATATGGGCAAACGGGCAAATGCCCGGAGGGCCGGTACCAAATGGGCCGGTCTGGTCGCGACGAAAGGAAAAAAAAATCAATGCAGACAACTTTTTTTAAAAAAAGTGACAGCAGCAAGACACAATGGCCCCAACACATTTTCTTTTTTTCTTATTACAATTAATTTTGTTTGAAATTCAACAAGAATATGAAAAACAAAACATTATACACTGTACGTATTATCATTTGCAAAACGTTAGGCCGTACTTTCGTACTTTCTGCTACGCACGAGCGGCATGGACTGCTTTGAAGTCTTCGAGGTTGTGTTTGGCCTAATCATTTTGCAGGTCGGCATGGGCCTATGATGGCACTTCATTTTTGTTCGCTCCTTCCCTCTCCCGTCTTTTAATGGTTCCAATGAAATTTAACCAAGAAGAGGGATGAGAGAGGTTAAATTAGAAAACATTGATATAACGCATAAAAAAAAATTAAATAAATAAATAAAGATAGGTGCGACAATTAGCTCTTTAACAATACTTAATAGAAATTAACTTTAACACATCCACACAGCCGCGAAATAGCAAACCACCCAACTTATTCACAGCTCAATATGGGTATAAAGCTCTACTTTCTGCGATTTGGAAAGAAAAAGAAAGTTTCTTTTTGTTTATTTTTAATAACATAGATCTATAAATACTACACTTAAGGCTTATAAAAAAAATATTTAATTAAAAAATAAATCTAGATCTAAATCAATTTTTATACTATTATAATTAATGGCAAACTTATGCTTAGTATGAAGTCATTAATGATGAAAATTATTACAATAATTACAATAATTTATATAACACTGTCACATCCGATATTTATTGAAAGGAGATTTATATTTTAAATAATGGGTCATGGTATATTCATATACAAATCGCGTTTTTTGAGAATGCTAGGAGGAAGCAAGAGCTTTTCACATTAAGTAAGTGCCTCTCTAACCGTTCTGCTTTCTCTTATCTTTTAATGGAATGGGTTGCCTGAGTCAGCCAGGAAAACTCTTGATTTAGCATATTCTAAGTCACAGATCAACATGCATGACTATGCATCAATCCAGTTTTCGATGCGTTATCAAACTTTATATATTTTGTAGAGAATTAGGCTTACATCTATAATATAACACATGGGCGTAGCCGTGAGGGGAGGGTCTTCAAACCATCACTTGCCTCAGACCTCATTGTCTAAAAGAGAAACTTTACTTACTGCCCCAGTGCAGCCAACTTAAAGCAAACTACAGTTACCAAACTGAGCGTAACCAAAAGGGGTTTTGTGGTTTCCCTTCCCCCTCCAATACAAAAACTAAAGCATTTTACCATTTTCTACCAAACGCTGGACTCCATTGAATAGCTGATTTGGTTTTTTATTTTTTTTTTTTTTAGCAGAAGAGTAGCAGGCTAATTGCACTGTAGATACCTCAGAATATGCATTTTTTAAGGTTAAAATAACGGAAATAATGCTTCACCCCGGACCCCACAGGGGGGGAGCTCACAGCGCTCCCCCGGACTCCCTAGCTGCCCTTTGGCGGTGTGTACTGTCTTTCCACTAATTATAGGAAGAGAGTATTCTAGGGTAGAAAAAACTTTGAAAGAATGAAAGATCATAATTTAATTAATTTCATATACACACACCCTAATATATATATAAATTGTGGAGTGGGGTAAAAATCCCCCCCCCAACCGAAAATATATGACATGCCATTTGTGGGCCGGTTTATTTGGTAATGCCCGGGCCGATTTTGATACCCAGTCCGCCCCTGCAAAAGGTATATATAGCACACGGATGTCAGTAATGGGCGTGATATTTTTAAAGATCATCTTCGTGCTAAGTAAGACATCTCTGTCGCGGAGCATTTTTAAATATTTATATATAGATATTTATAAAGTAGTGAGGGGCGAGTCGATTGTTGCTGAAATTATCCTATTGGATAAACTGGCTTCTAGAAAAGAATTCATTTTAAATTATATACAGTTTTCATGTTGTGTGGAAATCCTTTCGTCATGCCGATTCTTGAGGTCCCCGGATACAGTATGAGAAACATTGAGTTAAGTGCTATGTGAACTAATAGAGCGTGACTAGTCACCTTTTTTTTTTTTAGAGTTTAATGAAGAACAACACAGCTAGTTTCTAAATACTAGCCACGCAAGTGAAACTCATAGGCCTATACTAAAATCTTAAGCTATAGCACAAGATTAAAAAAAACACGACCCAAAATACACGTGTCAACATAGCGACTTGAATTGAAACATTTGATCGTATAGGATCATCATTCACATGCGCATAAACACAAATACACACACACACGCCGATACGAACACATGAAATTTATTTCCTATGAACATATTCGTGTTTTGGTTTTGTGGTGAAATAAGAGAAGCAGTACAGAAATTAATAATTGAAGAGACCAAGCACTGCACGTACCCTAGACTGTTGAACCGTTGGGATACCACACATGATCTGTCGACCATCTTTCTCCATTTCTCTATCTTACAGGCCCGACTATTCATTTACGTTGTCCTCCCAGAGTCCCATCGCTTTCTCCGTCTGCCTATTCTTCTTTATTCTGGTGCTGTTTAATGAAGGAAGATCTTTGCAAGAAATGAGGCCTTGTGATTTGGCCATAAAGTTTTAGTTTGAGGTTTTTGACAGTTATTAGCAGGTCGTTTTGGGGTCCAATCTCGTTGTGATCTTAATGGACCTCATTCACCAATCGTAAACAAACAACATTTAGCCACGTGGTGCTTTACCTCTATATAATTTACGATCTCATGTTTAATTCATGATGGTTGTCACGTGACAGTTTTTTCATTGTTTTATCAATAAGATCACGTGACTAAATGTTATTTGTTTACGATTGGTGAATGAGGTCCATTCTTATCTGTTCCTTTGTGATGCTGACTTTGTATGGGATGTCTAGGACCCTCATATATTAAATATATATTGTTACGAATCTCACTATCCAGGCTCTCTGCAAACTGCACCATACACCACCAACTTAAAGAACTTGACAAGTCAGGGCTCCAAAATAACGTAAAGGTTTAATGTCCATAAATAACAGCCAATACTGTACAATTGGCAGCACGTAGAAAAGTACAAATAGCTCTACGATAACAAATATCTCTCAAGTTAATAGCCGTTCCGCCGTATCAAGGCTTGCACTGGCCTCTCCGTCTCGTTCCGGGCTTGCACTGGATTCAACAGTTCGGGACTGACTTCACACACTTGGGCTCGTTGTGTCGGACTCGATCACAGACCAAGATCAAGACGCCGTTCGTCTCAACTGTACTTGACAGTACTCCGCACTGAACCGTCGTAATGCTCCGTACAGAACCACACCGTTGAACTGTGCTGTAGTCGACCGTGCTCTGAACTCCTGTCGTGAACCCGCTTTCTGAACCTTGCTGTATTGAGCCCCTTTTCTCGACCGTCTTGACTGCGACACCTCCGCTCTTATATAGGGTCCCTACTGGCCTTCTCGAACCGGACAGAACGCCCCTCGACGTTTCTAGGTGGTCAGATGACTATAACTCTCGTGACGCTCCTGATCTCTGTTCACGTCGGCGATCCTTCCCGAACTGTCCTCGACTCGGCTGACAGTCATAACTCGTCACGCTTGACCGCTCGTCTAGCGCTGGCCTGGGGCGATTTGCGTCGGCTGACTACACACACACCACTACCCCCATCTGTGCCACCACCAGGTTTATAACAATATCATCTAAATTTCATTGCTAGGATCTTCCTCCCTAGTTCCACAGTCATCGTCCAAGATTCACACACATAAGAATGTGGCAGTGACCAGGGAGCGCATCGGTCTGAATTTAGTGTCGAGGGTTATGGCTTTGTCTTTTCAGTTGTTTCAATTTTTTGCAGGTGCAGCTGTCATTTTTCTCCACAATCTTATCTCCACATTATTATATTCACATTCTCATATTAACATTCTTATCTCTACATTTTCATCTCTACATTCTCATCTTCACATTCTTCTTTCTATATTCGGTGTTTTAGTTTGTAATACATCAAATACAATGAGATTGAAAAGTTATTGACTTTTAATTTAATGTATTAACTGAACAAAATAAATAAGTATTTTAAAACATCATAAATAATGCAATGCAACGCGCATTCCGTTCAAACTCTTTCTGCATCCCTTGTGATTCGCGTAGGCTACCACACTTTGGAAAAACTGTGTTAGAAGAGACAATTAGCTGGCCGAGTCAAGATGAAACATTGTGGACTAAGGGAGCAATGGGTATGGCCATTTCAAAAAGTGTAACAATTACAAAGTGATTTTAAACAAGGTTACAAAGACAGTTGGTATGGAAACACAAACTCAAAATCAGCACCCGAAGTGGTCTACGCAGGCAGGTAAAAAGGCAGGTTTCAATATTTTCAGAAAGAATATCAGAATAAAATTCTATCAAAAGCTAATGACAGAGAAGATTGGAAAAAGAAAGTTGACAGATCCTGTGTGGTGCCCCAACGGTCCAGCAGACCAAGGAATAGGTGAAAGTAAAGGTGAAGCTAAATGTGAACGTGGACGGACAGACAAATCACATAAAACTAATAGAGTCGTTTCCCTTTTCTGGGGCCGCTAAAAAAAAAGGGAGAAGACGTTGACCTTAATACCCTGTAGACTAGACATGTGTTATTGTCACGTGATTTAACCTGTGCTAAACGAGGGAAATAAGGAAGATGATGACATTGACCTAATTTATGTTGGAGTGGGAAAGTATCACATATCAAGAAAAAGAAAAAAAATATCACTTTAAAAAAATAAAGCTTATATTTAGAATAATTGTATCAATTGTTTTGTATTAGTTATGTAATCCAACTTGTAATAGATCTAGATTTTTCTAGACTTAATATTAATAGGAAAAACAGTGACTTGGCAGAATTTAAGTCATGCATGACTAAATGCATGACGCGTAGGACGTAATCATCTTCTTTTTTGAAGTAACGTCTGTATTATATAAGATAAGAAGATAATAATAATTGTGTGCAATTGGAAACATATGTGAGAAATAAAGTGTACAAAACATTTTACCAGGCAGACAGAGTGAGTTGATATAAGCTTTAAAAAAAAAAGTTGACCTCCCATCTTTTAACAAAGACATCGAAGTGGCTATACATTTTTTAATCAACATTTGGTGCACTTGGTGATGGTCTTGGTACCCTCACTGACAGCGTGCTCGGCCAACTCACCAGGAAGAAGGAGACGGGCGGCAGTCTGAATCTCAGAGAAGTGATGGTTATGCGTTTGTTGTAGTGAGCTAAACTGTTAGCTTCAGTGGTGGTGATGTGTTTGTTGTAGTGAGCTCAACTGTTAGCTTCAGTGGTGGTGATGTGTTTGTTGTAGTGAGCTCAACTGTTAGCTTCAGTGGTGGTGATGTGTTTGTTGTAGTGAGCTCAACTGTTAGCTTCAGTGGTGGTGATGTGTTTGTTGTAGTGAGCTCAACTGTTAGTTTCAGTGGTGGTGATGTGTTTGTTGTAGTGAGCTAAACTGTTAGCTTCAGTGGTGGTGATGTGTTTGTTGTTGTGAGCTCAACTGTTAGCTTCAGTGGTGGTGATGTGTTTGTTGTAGTGAGCTAAACTGTTAGCTTCAGTGGTGGTGATGTGTTTGTTGTAGTGAGCTAAACTGTTAGCTTCAGTGGTGGTGATGTCTTTGTTGTAATGAGCTCAACTGTTAGCTTCAGTGGTGGCGATGTGTTTGTTGTAGTGAGCTAAACTGTTAGCTTCAGTGGTGGTGATGTGTTTGTTGTAGTGAGCTCAACTGTTAGCTTCAGTGGTGGTGATGTGTTTGTTGTAGTGAGCTAAACTGTTAGCTTCAGTGGTGGTGATGTGTTTGTTGTAGTGAGCTAAACTGTTAGCTTAAGTGGTGGTGCGCCCAAAGAGTTCATTGGGTTCATGATAGAGATATGGCTTTTGAGGAGATACCTAGTGTCACAGTGCTCTTGTTTCAAAACTTTGGAAATATAGATGCTATAGCTTTCATAAGCTTTCCTTTTCTTTTACCACCGGTGCGTAAAACTCTAACCTTGCCGACTTTAATTCTTGGCTCCACTTGACGATACTTTAAGTGACCTAGTTTTCAATCTGTGCGTGACAAAATTGAGAGTGACGGACGAAGAGGTCCCTTGCGTGGAAATCGGGCGAGCATGCCACAGAAAACGAACGCGTCGAACCAATAGGAGTGCTGCTTTTTTTACACTATTAATATATATAGATCAAAGCTCCTCGAAAGAACATACACTTTTTAAAGCAGGTTGACACAAAATGAGTTAGTGTTGCTCCCATATGGTCTGCCTAGTGCGAACTACAAACCGTCATGGGCATATAATTGGGATGTTTCGTAGCACGCTTTACATTTATTATCGTTTATATGATTGATCCCTGAAAATTTCTTCTCATAATTAGCATAGAGGGTTTTATTTTTTTTTTTAAATAAGACTTTAAAAAAAAAAATCCTATTTCAGACCTTGCTTAAGAAAATTGATGTCAGCTGGGTGGACTCACCAGGATTCGAACCCCGGATCCGGTTCGGAAGCCAAGCGCTTTACCACTCAGTCACCACGCCTCCAAAATAAGACTTAAATCAAAATTATTTTTTAGATACTAAGTAGATTTCAAATTAGATATATTGATATTGGGGCGATGTGGCTGATTATTTAAAGAAAAATTACGATGGTTTTTCAAATTCGGGCTATTGACATATTTAAATTCTGCGTAAAAAGTTGTGATAGTAAACATTTTTTGTTGATTCGCTACTCGACCGGCGGCGTACTATACGCCGCTATTTTGCAGGGTCGGCTTTAGGTGACCGCAGTGGGCTCCGCACTTTTGCGACAGCAGGGCGCCCCGCAATTTCATAGGACCCGCGCCAATTCTAGGTTTACGTTGTGACGTTGGGAGTTTTGATACTACTCTGAACCTTGATTCTTCATCTTCGGTGAACATTCGACCTGGCTAGAAGATACTAATGTTACCTTGAACAGTTTACAGAATCTTTGTCTTGAAATGGAATATTGATGAGGTCAATACTATTTCTATACAATACTATTTAAATATTTAAATTGAACTATGCAAACGCGACATGAAGCTCTTAAAAATCGACACTAGCAGCTGGGAAAAAGTAGCAATGGATAGATCTACATGGAGAGAGAGCATAAAGGAAGGGTCTCGGATTGCAGATGCCATACACTACAGAAGCAGAAAGAAGGGTGATAATGCAACGGCGCCTGGTGATCACATATGCCCAACCTGCGATTGCAGCTGTGTATCAAGGATTGGCCTCTTAAGTCACACAAGAAGTTGAAAAGGGAAAAGATCGTCTCTCGAGACGTAAAATGCCACAGATTTAATTTGAACTATATCTATATATATATATATATATTTATATTCATTTATTATTATCATTAATCACATGTCATTTTCATTGTATAACTATTGTTATTAACCTGGTGGTGAGACAGATGGGGGTAGTGCTGTGTGTGTTTTGGACTACGCAAATCGCCCCAGGCCAGCGCTAGACGAGCGGTCAACCGTGAAGAAAAACAGTACACGCCAGTTCGGCAAAGACCCGTGTTGTAAATATTACGCACACAAGTCACGGCGATTGTGATCAACCAGAGGTCAAGCGACGTTCCATCCAATTCTAGAATGCCTATGGACCCTATATAAGTGCGAGTGTGTTAAGAGTCACGTTACCTCGCAATGTGACCAGTACGAGGCGAAGTCAGAAACAATCACCACACTGGAAATTCAACAACTCACTTTTAACAGACACAAATTACCTTAAAAACATAACAACTTTAATACTTTCGACACAACAGACCCAAACACTAACACAGAAGACCTTTGGGCACTACTTAAACGAAGCCTAAAACAACAAACAATAATAATAGCCACTCAAAACAACAAGCAGCGCACACAACAAGAAAAACATCTGAAAAGAAAAACTCCAAACACTACAGGAAGACTCAATCGACATCGAGACAACATAAGAACTACAAACACTATTAGACTATAAATACACAGGGGCACAAAAAAGATGCAGACAAAGAACCATAACAGAAGGGCCAACCAAAGCCTTTCTAACCATAGAACAGAATATACAAAGAAAACGCAACATAGATAAAATAACAGACACACTAGGCAACACACAAGAAGACAATAAAAATATAGCTGAGGCATTCAAACAACACTTCCAAAGCATTTACACGAAAGAACAAGGTTACAAAGACAGTTTGTGTGGAAACACAAACTCAAAATCGGCCCCCGAAAAGGTCCATCCAGGCAGGCTTCAATATTTTCAGAAAGAACATGCAAATGAAATTATATCAAAGACAAATGAGAGATAAGAATAGAGAAAGAAGGTTAACAGATCTTGTGTAGTGCCCCAACGGTCCCGGAGATCAAAGGATAGTTGAAAGTGAATGTAAAGTTAGATGTGAACCTGGCCTAACTAGTTCCCTTTTAGACCTTGTGGTCTATAGGACAGATGATGTAAAGTTCATCTGTTTTTGTGGCCTACGATTAGCGAGGGTGTCATGTAGCCAGCACAACGACCAACCGCCTATACTTTTCCCCAACTAATGTCAGGTACCCATTAGAGCTGAGTGGACTCAGAGGCGCCCAAAGATTCCAAAGCTGATAATCCCAGTCTTCACCAGGATTTGAACCCGGACCCCCAGTTCGGAAGCCAAGCGCTTTACCGCTCAGCCACCGCGTCTCCCTTGGCCTAACTGATGTCTTATAATCGATCCAGTTGTTTTGAAAAGGCTCAATCTCTTATTCGAATCCTCAAAAAAAAATAATTTCCGCAATAAAAAAAATTTTCATACAAATGGAGTTTATAAGATTACTATTCATTTTAAATTAGGTCTAACTTATAATGCATACTAATTAGCCTTTTCTCTTTAAAAAACTGCTTGCATAACTGATTTTAAAAATTAGATTTTTCGCTTTCAGAAAAAAAAAGTAGCCGTTGCATCATAACTTTGAATGGTCTAAAATATTGTGATGTCGGATTTTCAATATCTTTTCTAGTTTACGAGATCTAAACGGGACGGACGGACAGACGGTCAGACATTTCGCACAAAACGAATAGCGTCTTTTCCCCTTTCGGGGGCCGCTAAAAAACAGAGGCAGAGGCACAAAATGAAACACTAAAATTTTGCAAACAACTAAAAGAAGACAAAACCGCAATAGACACACTACTCACACTCCGTGACATAGAGATTTTAGCAGTCAAAAGCCTTCAAAACGATAAAACATCCGGACCAGACGGCCTAACAGCGGAATTCTACAAAGCCTTTCTGCCCCTTATAGGCCCTATCATTTTAACAATTTTTAATAATGCACAAGAAAATGGCAAACTTCCGCATCTCTTCAGTGAGGCTTACATCACTGTGCTAGAGAAAGACAAAAAAAACCCAAAATTAATAAACACCTACAGACCCATCTCCCTTCTCACACAGACTACAAAATCCTAGCCAAAACACTAGCGAACAAACTACACCCAAACCGACACTGCAGCACATCAGGAAGAAACATAGATACAATGAACCACCGCATACGCGACATCAGAACATACGCAGACATAAATAACACACAACTAGTAGTCTGACCATCGATCAGGAGAAGGCATTCGAATGAGTAGACAACTTCCTATTCAAAATTCTTGAAAACAAACAACACAGGAAACAAAATAATAAAGTGGGTTAAGCTAATGTACGCTGACCCACAGAGCAGCTTACTAGTGAACCACACCTTGTCTAACCCATTCCCGGTGGAGCGATCAGTTAGACAGGGCTGCCCCCTCTCCCCCACACTATACACATTATGTATAGAACCTCTCCTACAAAAGATTAGGGAGGACACAACAATAAAAGGCCTAGCAGTCCCGGGCGACCAAACCACCATCAAAATACAAGCATACGCAGACGACACCACTTTCCTCATAACACACACAAACGACATAGCGAACATAATACAACATTTTAAAAAATAAGGCCAAGCCAGTGGTTCCAAAATAAATTTAGGGAAATCCGCCATAATGGGAGTAGGCAAATGGAAACACAGAAAAGATTTCCCCGAAGGCCTACAAAGCGGAAAGACCCTAAAGATATGCGGGATCACGAGGACGCCAAACCCCTACATACCACACAGTGAAACATGGGATACACTCATCCAAAGAGCACAAAAGACACTAGATAAATACAAACACATAGGTATGACAATCTTTGGTAGAGCCCACATATACAACACACTAATACTCCCCAAAGTCATCTATCAAGCAACCACAACAGAACCCCCACCACAGTTCATACAAACACTTAACAAAATCACTCGCAGCTTTATTTTTAAGAACACAATAGCAAACGTAAAACACACAGCACTAATACAACACAAACATAACGGCGGCATAGGACTGCAAGACCTTGCAACTAAGATTCGGGCTCTGAGGCTCAAGTACGTGGGGCAACTGGCCAAGGCACCGGAAAAGAACGGTTTTGCCATCTACCTAATCGGTCTACGTCTCCAGAAGCTGATACCAATACAGAACACTCACACACACTACTCAAACACATACACAACACCTTTTCACGAAGCAGTCATTAGGAGCATTAAAGACAACACCCAACACATACACAAAACAACAAAAGAAATATACACTCATACGGCAGCAAGCAACACCCCTCCAAAAACGCATTAAATGGCATAATGGAGACGTAGACTACCAGACGGCCTTCAGAAACCTGCACAACAAACACATCTCTGCGAGGTCACGGGAGGTCGCCTACCGTTTGATCCTCAACATGACCCCGACCTCGGAGAGAAAAGGCACAAAGCAACCGTGCAAAATGTGCAGGACCGGAAAACTGGAAGATGAGGGGCACCTTTTCTTAAGATGCCCCGTCGTCCAAGCAGCAAAAAACACCCTGTGAAGGCTACTGTCCGGGAGCACTGGGGTGCCGGTGGACGTGGACAGGGCCATCACGACAAACCAGATTCCGGCAGCCAGGAGGAGGGAGGCGGACATCCTCGGCAACATAATTGCCGCAACATACAGACAACTGGTCTGGATGACAAGGGCAAATGTCTGGAAGAAAGGCAAAGAAAAGACGGCGGAGAGACTAGAGGAGGAACTGAGAAATATGGTCGACCACCATATCCAGAAAATTAAAATCTAAGCCAAAAAAAAAAAAAAGCATGGCGACCCGTTTCTGGAACTCTAATAGAATCGAAACTCCTGGGGTGGCACAGGACGAAAGAATTAGGGGGAAAAAAAAGTTTTAAATAGAGCCTAAACTAAGCTCTGTTTATTAAGGGAAGGAAACCGCTTGCTAGGCGGACAAAGAAAACGCACCAGGGACACCCTTAAAGCTTCTCTAAAGGCGTTCAACATAGACCTAGCCACCTGGGAGACAAGAGGCACATGACAGAGCATCATGGCGTCGCGCTGTGAAAACTGGCGCATAGGCTGCTGAGGAAATGAGAACAGCGCTGGCAGAAGAAAAGCGCCAGAGACGAAAAGCAAGACCAATAACACTAGCTCCAGCTGGAATAACCTGCCCGGTGTGCAGCCGAACATTCCGGGCTCACATAGGTCTCATCAGCCACATGAGGAGGCACCTAACCCCAGTGCAAAGCTTTCAGCCCTCTGGATGACAAAAGTGGTCATTATCGAACCACGATGGACGAACTATATAAACTAAGCAATGTAGTTGTAGGGTCATGATTGTCTTGTTAAAATTTCTATTTAATAAGACCATAATCCTAATTATACCTAGACACGATATTAGTATTTAATACGTAAAAATAGAAAAAAACATCGAAAGGAGCGGGCATCCACAAGAACAAAATTAATTATAAACAATTACACCTCTCAAATGATTTTTTAAAATGAATGACCCCTTTTAAAATAGTATCATACTCTCTTATAAAAAAGAATTGCTTTATTTACATTTTTATGATCACTGACATAGACTTGCATGATTGTAATAACCTTATTTAGAACACTAAGGCTTTTTACACACGAATGACAAAACAGTTCATAACGATACAGTACACACACACACACACAAGCTGACCTATTCTATGACTGTGCAGCTGGATGAGTCAACCTTGCCTGGTATGGGTAATGTAGCATTATATAATCAGTAAAAAAGTTATTTATCATGAAATATTTCCCCTAATTATTTTTTTCACGCAAAAAAGTGTAACTGTTTCTGTTGATGATAAGTGATACTTTAAATAGTAATATCTTCTTTGTTTTTGGAGAGTTTTATTATGTTCTAGGAAAGTTGCAAACAACTGATTGATGGCTTTAAGCCCTACTGAACTACACAACTGCATAGCAGACATAAATGTTTTTATTGCAACTGACAGTCATATGGTTAGGTTAGTAAATGTTTTATAATGTGGTTGGTTATTAGTCTTCAAAACAGATTTGCTACTTTGCATTTTAAGAGTCCTAATTTAGTATTTGAATGTACTAATAATGTACAAAATAAACACCCATACTCATTCTTTTCACTGCAAGCAATATTTGTTTTTTCACATTTTTTTTGTAGAGGGCATCTTTCATGCTTATAACAAGCTCAGTGCACTAAGATCTAATCTCTTTTAGTGGAAACGTGGTGGAAAAAGAGTTTCCTTTATGCCTTTAGATGTTTAACAAACACAACTGAGCTGTAGTAAGGTTTGAAGCGTAAGACATTCTATAGATAGCAAAATGGTTTTATCCCAATCAGTTACACATCCCACTTTTTTAAACATATTATTTTTATTTTATTAATTACCCCATACAAATAAATATACTGATAGCTGATAATGAATGTCTTTGTCTCTTTCTCTACACTCATAGATTTAGCACTTCAAATGTATGTGTGCAGACATGAAAGAATGCTGAGTGTAAAGTAGTAGTGAATGAAATGTTAATAATCAATCAAAAAAAATTATTAACAAATATAAAGTTGTAGTAATATAAAAATAACTTCAAGTTTACATCCATCACCTTTTTCTAGTATCCTCATGAAATAATATTTTGTTGATCAGCCACATAAATCAACCTTGCAATATAACAATTTAAATTCTTAGGTCCACTAAATCCAAACTTGTTACACCCCATTTTGAGGTCAGAACCTCGTGGTTCCATCAAATTCTATTGCCATGTATTTTAAGACTGTTTTTATTTGGTAGATGTTATGGTGTGTGTGTGTGTGTTTATATGGTGATTGTGGGAAGAGATTAGTGATTGTTTGTGAATGATGCAACATAGGTGGCATTGCCATCCTTTGGTGTTAGTTAGGGGAGAAGACTCCAGAACATGAGACTGAAAGATTGTGCTATTATAGTGAGCTAGTTTTTTTTTTAAAGATATTATTACTAAAGTCTACTAAATTTATTTCATTTGATCACAAGTTATTTTGTCTATATTAGAAATAAAGTTATATTTAGTTTTGTTCACAAAAGTTATTCAAGTTATTTGAAGTTTTATTAGTTAAGATATATTACTCTTACAATGATTTAGTTGTCTACCAGCAGTATGGTGCTACCGGTTAACGACCAGTAATAACAGTAGGAACATCTTTAATTTAACATAACATTAGCATATGTAACCATGGCACAGATGATGTAAAGGTCACTCATTTTTATGTCAGATAATTAAGGAGAGTTATGTGACAAGCGCAACTTCCTTTGCTTTCTTCAGCTAAATTCTAAAGTCAAGTAGACATTAGAGTTCGGTGAAATAAAGATCAATTCCAAAAATCCTGAAATTAAAAAATCCCACTCTTGGTTCACAGTAAAGTTAACCTTTCAAACTTTGCAATCTATGGGGCAGACAATGTAAAGGTCATCTGATTTTGTGGCCCACGGTTAACAAGGGTGTCATGTAACCAGCACAACAACCAAGTGCCTTTACTTTTCCCAAACTAATGTCAGGTACCCATTAGAGCTGGGTAGACTAAGGGGCACCCAAAAAATCCTGAAATTCAAAATCCCAGAGCTCCCTGATTTGGAAACCACTGCGCAGATCATCTCATGTATTGGTCTAGTCATCTGAACACTCCAACATAACAATGAGAAAGAAGAAGAAGAATAAAAATCCCAGTCTTCACAGAGATTTGAACCCAGGACCACAGGTTCAGAAGCCGAGCACTTAACCACTCAGCCACTGTGCCCCCATCAGTAATATGTGTTTGCAGTTAATTAAAAAAAAAAAGGAATTCAATTACTTACTTCCTACAGCATCTACTTCATCAAAGGCAAGCTTTTTTAGCTATAGCCATTTTGAAAAATTCTCTGATCATTCTGGCACCCTGAAGGTATTACATAAAGAAGTAAAAGGTAAAGGTACCCATTTCGGATCTTGCATATTTTGGACACAGATGATGTTAGGGTTAGGTGATGTCTATGGCCATTGGTTAATGAGTCATGTGGCCAGCACAAAGACCAACTGTCTTTACTTCCCCAGCAAAAGTCAAGTACCCATTAGAGTTTGGTATATTCATGGGCATCTTAAAAAATCCTGATCTTCAAATCCTAATTTTCACCAGGATTGGAACTCTAGACCTGTTGCTTGTTGCCATGTGCTTTACTACTCATACTACACCCCATACAAGAATAAGCTAGTCAAAATTTAATAAATACCAACATTTTTTACAAACCAAAATAAAATAGAATTGAATGCATATAATGAAAACTGATTTGACATGGCAGTTGATTTTTGTGCTGGCCACGATACCCTCATTTATTATGGACTACAGAAACTGATGACCTTAACATCATCTGCTCTATAGACACATGATCTGAAAAGGGAACTACTTTACTTTTTACTTTAATCTATGGGGTGTTCTGGTAAAGAGCATGTAAAATAGACTAGGAACAGATCAACAATGTCAAATTAAGAGAGGCTGTAAAAACATATAGTCTTTTTTCAAAAATTCTTTCATTAAATTTTGAAAATACAGACATAATTCTGACAGTAGTTAGCAGCCTTGTTTACAACATAAATACAGTGTGACATCACAAGCAATGAAGAGTCACATCTAGAATAATGTTATATATCTGTGTATTTTCCCAATACCTTCCTCTATGTTCATAGTGTAAAGTAGTCATTAAATGAATAAGACACCGGTCCCAAAAACCACTATAGGGCCCTATATAGAGCAAAAACTATTAGGAGAGCTACCAGATCTGAAAACCATTGCACAGTTCATCGTAGGTATGGGGTTACTTGTCTGAAACCTCCATCATATAAACGAGAACAGAGAAGTCATTGAATGTACAATTATAACTTTTTTTTTCACTGAAACTACCAGATGAAAAACTTAATAAAGAGTCTAGCTATGCTAAAGAAACTCAGGCTTTTCTTCCACCTGAAATACATAAAATCAACTCGAATATAAACCATAACAGATATTTTCACATTACTATCTGTAATAGAAAACATCATAATCATTGTAATAAGGACATTCCTCTTCATTTTGTTTTTCTTTGCCGCCTTTGTTCTAAACAGCTTACTTTATGAATATGGATGTGTGGCTAAATGGCATAAACCACAAGGCTACCTATTAAGGGGACTTGATTTAAAAACCCAACTCAATCTGGGTTGTGTTTGCTGAGCATCTAAAGACAGCTCAAAAAGGTCCTCCTCACACAGATCCACAAAAAAAGCAAAAAAGATTAGACCATAGCCCCCTGAGCATGCTATAAGCATGAAAAATGTGCTACACAAAAGCAATTTTTAAAAAGTTATGACCTGCTTCTTCATTAATGAAGTATGTATTAAGCAAAGGAAAGAAAAAAAACTTTATAAGAATTAGTTCAAGATAAATATTTTCTGCACTATGTAACAACTTTTTTTTTCTATTATTGCTGTAATGAAAAGATTTTTTTTAATTTATGTTAAAACACAAATGTATAGAACATGGGAGGACACCTGGTGAATCCAAGTAATTATTTATCTTCAAGAAAATGATGTGGAAAAAAAATATCAAAAGATATAAATAGAACTCCATTTAAGTTTATTACAATTCATGATAGTTTAGAACATAATATAAAACAATTTATTCTTTGTCATCTAGCCAGTTTTTTTGTTGCTGATCTGTTCTTCTTAATTTTTCTGCACTACTAAACAAAATGTTGGTTACCCAAGATGTTACATGCGCATAATTTTGAAGTAACGTCTGTATTATATAAGATAAGATAAAAGAAGATAAGATAAGATAATAGTGTGAATGTGAAATGGTGCAAATTTGTGTTGAAATAAGAAAGATAAGAGATGGATCAAAAAATGGAGTAATGTAAACGAGATTATTATTAACATATTATTATTTGTTGAACAAGATTAAAATTCTATTGATTGCTCTATTTGGTGTATGCTTAAGAGTCTCAGATGCTCAGAACAATAGGTTTTTGATGTGATGGGGTCTGCCTGAGATTAATTAGACTGGGGCATTCTAAATGGTATGTATGACAGAAAGTTATCATCAAATTTGATGAAATGTTTGATTATAAGAAGGTATCAACTTAACACAAAGAATCTGACACACTCTAAAAGCATGGCAAGGCAATGAAAGAGCAACAATATAGGCACTTTACAGTGTTGTAAACCTGCATCAAACAGTTGAGTCAGCAACAGAGAATGTAAGCATAGCTTAGACATGTTTTGTTGTTGTGTTTCAAATTATTTTTTGAAAATTAAGTTTTGTTGCTTAAATGCTTAAACCTCCCACAGGATGGAGAGAGATAGGATGGCAGAGGGTAAAATTCAAACCCAGGACCATCAAGACAAGAGTCATAGCACATATTACATGAATTGAAAACCAACATGATAAGAAATTGCACCCTCATTAAGAGATGAACTGGAAGGGTGACAAATAGAATAATGAGCTTTAAAGAGTTGACAAGCTACACAAAGTGAAACACAGACTGACTGGATAACTTGTAGAACTTAGCTTTAAAGAGTTGACAGGCTACACAAAGTGAAAGACGGACTGACTGGATAACTTGTAGAAGAAATACACTCTATAGAATGAATCAACTAGTTTATAATATCTAATCAGGATATGTGGAGTCCCTTGGTAGCGGTCACTATAGGACATGTATCAATAATTATGTGAATGGGTAAAATCCAGAATCTAAGCCACTATAAATGAATACTTGTCCAGTACAGACACAAACACTCTTTTGTTCCCCTGGCAATCAAATCATTAAATAAGAACAATCTGGTATAAACTTTGTCACATGTAAATTATGAGTGAGTCTGGTGTGAATGTACACTTTGGTTTCTTATAGTTATAATGTTTTTTGTTTGGTGTAATGCACAAATTGTAAGACAAATTTCCTTACGGATAATAAAGATTATTATTATTATTATTATTATTATTACAGTGTAGCACAGATGTAATGATTATTGTTTTGTTTTAGATGTAATGATTATTGTTTTGTTTTTTTTACATGTTTGGAATGTTCCTTCAAATTTGTAGATTATTACATCCTAGCCCAAAACTCCAACAGTCTGGTGGGGGATGTCATTGGGCAGGGTTCAACCCTGTGACCATCAAACTACCTTCTAGAGTGCAAACCACATGCTGGCAGGTTCTTTAAAACTTTTTTTACTTTATTTAATTACTATATTAGGGATACTTCATTAAATCAGGTTAACAAAATTATCTACTTTGTCAACCTTTCTTGTAATTGTCTTAGTCTATTTAGCAAGCTTTAACCCTATGTGTTTCATTAAAATGTTTCTAAGTATCATTAAAGCTATTATTAACCTCATTTAGCCAACTTTCAAATCAGCATTATATAATCATGTTTGATGAACAGATGTGCTTTTTGTTTATAATACTATTTTCCTTTCATGATAAGAAAGTGAAGAAAAGAAAGGCCTTTAAAACTCACTAATTTTAAAGCATATATTTTACAGTGTTTTTTTTTTATAAACATTTTAAATTCTGTGGTCAACGGTTGTCGAGGGTGTCATGTAACCATCACAATGACCAACCGCCTTTACTTTTCCCAAACTAATGTCAGGTACCCAATAGAGCTTGGTGAACTCAGAGACTACCACCTTAAGATGCAGGATTCAAACCTGGGACCCCCTTGGATTGCAAGTCAAGCTCTTTACCACCTAGTCACAGCACCTCCCACGTGAATATAATATTTACACTTATTCATGGGATGTAGGATGTTTATCCAAAACCAACTTTTAAATATCACACTGTATTGATGAGACACCAAGTTGAAGCAGTATTGTAATAGCAAAATTAGGTATATGTAATAATGTTTAATTCAATTAATAATTAGATAAAACAATCTTCTAATTTCTAGATGATTCTTAGCAATTTTTTTCTTTGTGGCTCAAACTAAGAATGCTGCAATATTTGTTTATTTATATATATATATATATATGATAATGCTGTTAATGTTGTGTTCTTTAAAAAAAGCTACAAACATTTATATACCAATAAAAAATATTGACTTATTTTCATACTCCATAAAAAGAAAAAGATCTGTCCACTTTTCTTGGTAGTTTCTACATTCTGAGTCTACTTTTAGTTTCTTCGATTCTCCCATTTCATTAAAGCACAAATGTTAAATGTTACAGTACATTGGCTGTGAATCAAAAGAAGACGACCCAAAATGATCCAGCTGAGTTATCCAAAAATTAAAAATAACTGTCCAATCCTCTCACTGACACTAAGTTTTATTTTTTCTTACTAAAAAATATTAAGTTCAGTTCAGACCGATCAGTCTTAAAGTTTGGGTTCAGTTCAGTTGTAAGTGAGGTTTGAGTTCAGTTTGTTTGGTTCAGGTTCAGTTCATTTCCCATCTCTAGTACAAGCACATGTAACATCTTTAAAAGACATTGTTAAATAGATAATTGAAAAAATAATATAATAAATACAAATCATAAGGGATGGGTATTATTATTTTTAGATTTAATACTCTTGTTTTTAAAGGAGTAAACATTCTTAATTATAGATATCTTAAATATTTCTTGACAGTTGATATATATATATATATATAACAGTCCAGCATGCAAACCGCACGACCAGGCAGCCATCCAACTGTCAATTCTGTGCAAACCAAAAAGCAACTTGTTATAAACATGAGACTTATTATTAAAACAACACACAATTTCTAATTGAAGAATAAAAAGAAAATTAAAAACAATACATAAAACACTGAACCATTATTTATTTACAAATAGAAAAACAAAACCTAATTAAATACTCAGAAAGACATATTCTTGGACAAATTCATTGCCTAGTGCCATTATAGATTGGAAGGTGATGTTTTGTTATTAATGCTTTTAACAAAATCAAACAAAAGTTGTAGAATAATCTGTTTAGACAGTTGAAAGATGTGACTAAATATGAACCTTAGACTTAAACCAGATGTAATGATTTGCAAAGAAACTTGAGAAAATGCCAAAAGTATAGAGTAATTAGTCTGATCAGTCACCCGAGTAAGATAATGCTAAGAATAATTCTCAATAGACTCAATAGAGGTCCTTTCTGAAAAATAGGCAGGCTTCAAAGCAGGTAGAAGGACTGTTGAACAAATATTTAACATGAAAAATGCCTTCAACACCAAAAGAAATTGGTACATAAATTCATAGATTTATAAAAAAAAAGCTTTTGACACGGTTTGGCATGCTGCAACTGATGAGAGAGCTCAACAGAGATAAAAACATTATTGATGTTATCAAAGCCCTACATCAAAATAGGACAAAATAGGACATCCTTAGAAGTGTGGCAAGGATGCATTCTCTTTCCAGCTCTTATTTCTGGAGCATATTATGATGGAAACGCTAGAAGGATTTACTCCTAGCTTGACCATAAATGAGCAGCCTATTTCCAATCTCAGATTTGCAGATAATATACACCTCATTGGAGAAAATACACACCAGGTACAAGATCTTACCACAAAACTAGATGCTGCAGCTACAGCAGTTGGCAAGGAAATTAGTGCTGAAAAGAGCAAAATATTAGTTTGTCATGTAGATAGTAAGAGATGTTGCATACAATTGAAAGGCCAAACATAAGAAGTTGACTTGTTTAAATACTTAGGGTCTGGAAAAATAAAATCAGCTTCCTAGTAAAATTAAAACTGTATTCTTCACTAGTAGTCTCTGTGCTCATATATGGTTGTGAAAGTTGGACACTGAATGCTGAGGCTTTAAAAAGAATTCAAGCCTTTGAGAGTAAATGCAGAAACTTGCTGGGTATCAGATATGAGGAAAAAAAGACAAACGAGTTTGTACATTAGCAAGTCAACACTCTGGCTGGCAAGAAGGAAGAGCTCCGCAATACTGTGAAGAGACGAAAGCTGATCTGGTTTGGTCATACTGTAAGACATGACTCACTATCAAAAGTCATTCTTTAAGGTACATTGGAGAAAGGGTCATCCAATGAATAGCTGACTAGATAACATAAAAGAATGGACCGGACTTTCTCTTAATATCCTGCTTTGAACAGCTGTTGATCAGGAAAAGTGGAGGGAATTGGTTAGTGAAACTGTCACAGCATCCCAATGGCAAAAGTCAAGGGACAGGGTGATGATGAGATAATTTTCTTGCTAGATCAGTGATATTTAATTTTATAAAATTATAGGCAATTTCTTTACAAGGTATGCAGTAAAGTAAAGTTCCCCTTTTAGGCCTTGTGGTCTATAGGGCAGATGATGTAAAGGTCATCTGTTTCTGTGTTAACAAGGGTGTCCTGTGGCCAGCACAACGACCAACCGCCTTTACTTTTCCCTAACTCATGTCAGGTACCCATTAGAGCTGGGTGGACTCTAGAGTCTAGATCAAGATCATGATTAAAAATAATAATAATTTAATAATAAGTAAAGTAAATATATTTAGGTCTTAGGTTTTTCTGCACATTTAATGAGCTATTGGCTCTAGTGCGCTAGGCAATTACATCTTTGATAACAGGCTATGTTGAAGGGCTTATCAGTACTTCAGTCTCATTAAGCTATGACTAGTAAGCTGTTAGGTCACTAGCAACTGGAGAAAAACAACTAGTCAAAATCTTAATCCAATGTTTGGATGCTTGAAATCAATATATAATATAATAAATTAGATTCATGTTAAGATCCTTTTAGATATACTATTGATCTGTATGTATGTCAACTGTGCTTGGTAAAGGCCAATGCCATTTTTATGTCATCCAGATGAATGTGGGTATTGAAAGACTTTTTTATCATCTGCAAGTTATTGTCTCTACTACTCTAAAATATTCTATATCCAACGATTGCAAATTATTCTAGAGTCTAGATTACTCTAGATCTAGATCTAGATCTAGATCAAGATCATGATTAAAAATAATGATTAAAAATAATAATAATTTAATAATAATTCTATTATTTATAATTACTAAATAAGGCATTATTAGTAGATCAATGATTTGATTATAGTAATATTTTTTAATACTAATAAAGACTAATAATAATAGTCTAGACAGTTGTGTGAGTGTGTGTGTCGTGTGTTGTTTGAGTGTTTGTGCTATTCCTATTCGATGATCATACCTAGATATACAGTATTATTATCTAGATTATTCTAGATAATGATATTTACAAAATTTACGGTGACTTGCATTCTCCATTACCAGAGTTATTGTACTTAGATCTAGATCTAGATCTATGAAGTTATTGAGTTGAGTTAATTGAGGTAGATAGTTATTAGTTGACTTACCGAAAACATTTTAAGTCATAAGTGCCAGTCGCTGTTCAAAGCTTGAACGAAAGGTTCCGAATTTATGGCATTGCCACATCCTTTACAAATCTGAGACGGTCCAGAAATCATCTGAACTGTTTAATTATTCCATTCCGTTTAAATGAAATTAGTTTACACTTTAAATCCAAGTTTCCACACTTTGAACTTGTTTGTCACCAATAAACATCCACCGCGTCCACCATTTTTTTTTCTTTTCACTCAGGTGAGACACAAATATTTTTGGAGTAGCGTCCCTTAGATAACAAAGCCACACCCACATTTGATATACCATCAATCGATCCTTGGTTTGTCAGGTGTATGTCTTATTGTCCAAAAATCACCCCTTCCCACCCCCTTTTTTTTTTTAAATATATTTATATCCTAAAAAAAATCAGGTTTTTCGTGAGAAAGGAACAGACTGCAAATATTACTAGATTAGGCCTATATAATATGATTGTCTTTACGTCTCGCGGTATGACATGGAAATAAAGGAGGGACTACTGCAGAAAACAAGCAATTCGGTCATAGGTCAAGAGTCATAGGTCAGAGTATTGAATAGATGTTTGCCCGAAGATCCCGAAATTAAAAATCCCAGTCTTCACCAGGATTCGAACCCCGGTCCCCGGTTCAGAAGTCAAGCACTTTACTGCTCAGCCACTGCACCTCCAAGGTATGCAAACACTGGAAATATTTTATCACATTTTGAAAGAATTCAGATTTTAATCTTTCAGACCTTTCTTTGAGGAGTCAGCAATGAATGCTTTGGCATCCTAATTACCTCAATAATCACTAATAACAAAAATATTTAAGATTTTTTTTCAGACATAATCCTAATTAGTCATTGAACTTGTTTGTAATTAAGAAGCTGGGCTAATGAGTCTGCTGAATAGATAAACTTCCTAGCTATTGCATCCTGGGTTTATGGTCCTGGGCTCATACCCTCCCTGCTGCCATTTCCCATCATCCTGCCATAGGTTAATAGGGCTAGTAAGTAGATTATAATCCTCAGCTCTGAAAGAGCATCTCAAAATTTAAACAATCAATTTGATTCTCTTTGTCATGCTAAGAAAGAGATTATGCTCAACCACCAATTCTGACAATGTAACCTTTGCCCTTCTCACTTTCATCTCAAAAGAACTCTCTCCTGAATATGGTGGTTTAAAAAAATCTAGAATGTAAATCTAGTCCTAGACACTATGCTATTAGAGCATGGAATGGGTTGTCTGAGCTGGCCAGGAAAACCAGTGACTTGGCAGAATTTAAGTCATTGGTTAATATGCATGACTGAATGAATGATGCATAGGATGTAATCATCTTCTTTTGTGAAGTAACATCTATATTATATAAGATAAGATGTATAAATGCAGTTTCATTACCAGTTGTTCGGTTTAAGTCTATAGGCTTTTTAAATTTATTTTATAAATCAAAAGCAACAGTACTGTCCTGAATGTGAAATACTAGCTCAGCCAATTTCGCCCCTATTTTATTTTAGATTCTGTAAAGGATAATAAAGGAGATCAATAAATCTCTTTGTAAGATGACAGGAATAGCTGCTTTTAAGTACACCTAACTCTATATCTAATAGGTCTAGATTCCTAGAGCCACTACTAGAAACTATTATAGTAGTAGCCTAGTGCTACTACACCTAGTCAGTAGTTTCTATAGTAATGGACATAATCATCTTTTTTTAAGTAACATCTGTATATATAAGATAAGATATAATATAATAAGATCTAAATTGATCTAGCTCTAGATTAATTTTATATCTAAGTCTAGTACACACCTAGTTGACCTAGTCAGATCTGGAATATAGACTAGACTATAATAGTTCTAAAAATAGATCTAGATCTGGATCTATTTTAAGTTTTTAGATCCTAGTTCTAGACTAGCTCCAAATCAAGTTACATAAACTGAGAGAGGTTGAGATCGTAAAACGCATTATGATCTCAATGTCAATATGAATTTATAAAATATCTAGTCCTCTAGATTTAGATTTATCTAGAGTCTAGACTCTATAAAAGTCCAATGGTTATTTAAAAAACAGACAAAGATTCCTCTGTTCCCCCGGCAATCTCATTGAATAGAATTTAATCGATCTATCTGATTACTGAGTGATGGTGATACTACTGACTGTAACTGATTAGTGGATCTGGAGCAAATAGATCTAGATCTAAAAATCTGTGATATTGATTCTATTCTAGATCAGAGATCTAAATTAAAATATTATCTAATTAATATCTTGCATTGTTTGACTGAAACTAGCCACTTACTTACTAGCGTGAACCGTTTAGAACGTATATTTTATTTCTATAACTAGGCTATAGATCTAGACTAGTTATAATGTAACTTTTATAATCATAATAATAATAATAATAATCTTTATTATCCTTAAGGAAATTTGTCTTACAATTTGTGCATTACACCAAACAAAAAACATTATAACTATAAGAAACCAAAGTGTACATTCACACCAGACGCACTCATAATTTACATGTGACAAAGTTTATACCAGATTGTTCTTATTTAATGATTTGATTGCCAGGGGAACAAAAGAGTGTTTGTGTCTGTTTGTCTTTGCTATCGGTGTCTTGTATCTCTTTTGTGATGGTAAAATCACAAATGCACAAATAGTAAGACAAATCTCTAAATAGATAATATGGATAATAATAATTATTATTTTAGTTAGGAGCGCATTTCACACTCACACGTAAAAAAAATAATTAAAAATTACAGTTCCCATTTGATTTTTATAATGCTTGATCTCTAAATTAAACCATCTATAATTAGTGTTGCTCCACAGAAGCATCCGGCGTTTAAACTGATCGTTAAATCGTTTTCGCGGGGCACTTGTTACTCCGACTTCCTTAAACAAAAAGATTGCCTTTGGCATACGGTAGTTTGATTCCGGAAACATTAAACTCAAGGAAAATATATTCTACTGCAGTAAATCATCAGTGTGTTGAAATAGAGGCACATATGCTTATGTCACGTCCATTTGTGAGACAATATTACATCTGAAAAACAGCTTGTGAAAACTATAATAAAGTATAGATGGTTAGCCAATACAATAATTGTTTTGTGCTAATATGTTGATATTACGTCATTGTTTGTTGTGAATGTTTATGTGAGAAAGTACTTGAAAGGATAATGTAATAAAAATGAGAGTCTTCAATGTCTACTTATATCAACACAAAGTCTCTATTTATTAATTGTTATTATTAACACAAAGTCTCTATTTATTAATTGTTATTATTAATGTCTACAATATTTTTTTTATAACAAAACAGCAGAATGTGTTTTCAGAGCACTGAAAGGTATTTTTGCTGGTCATGGCATAGCAGAAGAAATAGTGAGTCATTCAACATTCAATTTGCCATTCGACAGCTATCAATATAGAGAGTTTGCTTCTGAATGGGGATTCAAGAAAACAACATCAAGCCCCAGGTACCCTCAATCAAATGGTCAAAGTGAGGTGTATGTATGTATCGTAAAGCAGATATTCAACAAAACATACAAAAGTGGAAAGGATCCATATCTCGCTATATTCGAGTATAGAAATACTCAGATAAGTGATGAGGGACATCATTCCAACAGTTCCTAAACTATTAAAACCATCAGTAGCTGAAAAAGCAGAGACATTACTCAAAGAACGACATATGAGAAACAAAGTGAAATACGATGTTCACGCAAGCTTACTTTAAAATTACTCTGTAGGAGAGAAAGTGGGAGTTCGTCTAGGGCAAACATGGCAGAAAGCAGTTGTTAAAAAAAACATCACCCAGAACTTACATCATAAAGACAAACGATGGAAAAACCTACAAACGAAATCAATGCTTTTTAAATAAGTTTCGTAGAAGACATCTCTGGGTACTATGATACCGATGAAGACAACGAACAGCAAACTGTTGAACAAATAAAACAGACAGTTATAGACCAACGTATAGACAACTTGTGCCAGTCAAGACAACCCGAAGTGGTCGAGTTGTTAAAGTTCCTAGTAGATATCAATCTTAAGAACTTTAAAATGAAGGATGTGATAACAACCTTAAGGAAGGATGAGTTAATATGTTTATATTACTTCATTGTTTGTTGTGAAGTTTATGTGAGAAATTACTTGAAATGATGTGGCGTGATAAAGATGAGAGTCTCAAGCCTATACAATAATTGTATAAACACTGGAAAAATCTTTTTATTACGGCGATTGGACGCACGATCACATGCTAACTACTGTAAAAAGAAAAGCAAAACTAAAATTAGATGGCGATATTACAACGTCCTCATGGCTCGCAAAGACTTTCCTTCAGGGGAAAAGAAGACAAAGCGAACAGAGACAGATATGGAAAAACAACATAAAGGAATAGACGGGCCTATCATTAAGGGAGAATATGCCCAAGGCAAAAGACATAGAAGAATGGAGAAAGATGGCTAACAGATCTTGTGTGGCGCTCAACGGTTCAATATACTAAGGGATTAGTGAAGGGAAATATCTTTCAAATAGCATTACGCACAGGTTACGCCAGTTGATTTGTTCCAAGGCTATATATTTTTTAGGTCGAAACATTCTCTTTTTAAAACTTTTTTTTTTAAACAATAAACGAAACAAGTATTCAAATAACATGTTGAAATATCCGGCAGCTCATCGCCAAGGGAACAATAGCAATACGTATGTTTTATAATTAATTCAAGAAACAGTTCTCTCCCGCCATCCACCATCCATTCATCGTCTGCTCTCCATACCGCAAGATCACTGCAGGACACGGTTATTACATTACCTCTTCTGATGTTGGTTTGTCCCGAAGTTATTCCGCCAGCGGTCTATTTTAGTTTTCTTTCCGTCTACTACGCTTGTCTTCAATAAGGGCTTATCTTTGGGTCTCAAATGTGTGTCCCACGGCCTAAGTGAGAGCTCTCCAACTGTTTCTTTCAGAGGCCATCTGCTACCAGCTGCTTTTACCAATGCCAGTGAGGGCGAAATGGCGCCTGAGTTGATCTTTAGAGCGCTTAAGAAAGGACCTCTGTTACGCCTCCCTGCTTGAAGCTCACAAAAGATTATCGCCTTTGGCATGCTCTCGTCTCCATGATGGATAAGTGTCTGACCCAGCGCAGCTGTTAAATGATGATTAGTGCTTCATTATTTTCAACACCGGCCTCCAACAGAAAATAGTCGTTTTTAATGTAGTCTAGGCAGCGTATGCCCATTATGGTGTGAAGGCATCTTTGATGGAATCATTCGGAGCTTTAAATGCCTTCGATAGAGCACCCATGTCGGATCCATACAAAAGTGTGTTGAGAACAACTGCTTATAAACATTGATTTCTGTTGCAAGGTGAAAAGACTTATTCCGACATACTCTGTTTGAGGCGACCAAAAGCACTGTTGGCCATTGCGAGACGGTTGTCTATTTCTCTGGACAGTGACGCATCGCTGGACACTGTGCAGCACAGGTAGGTAAAGTGGTCAACACCATAAAGGAGATTGTCATTCACGTTGATTTATGAATCTGGATTAGTTCCCATTGGGGACTTCAAAACATGACCTCCGTTTTCTTTTAGGTTGAGGCAGCAGTCTCAGCCAATCCATGGACATCAAGTTGAAGTTCCTGTTCGGTGTGTGTAAGAGAGAAGCAATCATCCACACAGAGGCAACAACAGCTAAAACAGACTATTCAGGACACAACGACCATGGCAGTGGGCTATTGCAGCAGACCCAACAAAGACTGGTTCGACGAGAACAACACAGCAATCCAAGAGTTATTAATAAAAAAAAAAGAGTCGTCATAGACAATTAATAATTGTGCGAAATTTCCACTTAATTCTAAATTCAAAAAATTGAAGAAAAAAAATTAGTGTTAAGACGCAGTGAGTTAATATAAGCTTTGTAAAAATAGATCAGTGTGTCAACAAACCAGTTGATGTCAGTCTTAGCGATTATAGCTTCTCTTTCATTGGTCGATGTGTTGTCAACTTGACCACAGAAATATCCATAACTTTTGAAGACAAAATTGAAGCATTTTATTTTCGTTATACTTCTAGAAGGCAAACCAGTTGGGTTAGGAATCAATGGCAGTGAGAAGATAATTACAGCATCCATGTGTTTATCTAGTGGTTCATGCTGAGACTCAAACTCTGCTTATTGGTGTTCTAGTTAATTCAAATGTATTTCTACAGTGAGCTATGGAAAGTGCTCTCAATTAGATCAACTCAGTACATACATATAAACTTTTTCTCTTGACGAATGCATAATCAATTTATGTGACTGGAAAATACTAGCGGGATCGTGGCAACAAGTGGTCAGTCGAGACCAATAACTGCTTACCTCGTGCATTCAGGCCTACGACTGTGTTACAAGAGATCGTTGTCATTAGTTTGAAAAAGTAAAGGCGGCTGGTCGATGTGCAGTCCACATGATACCCTTGTTAATCGTCGGCTATATAAACAAATAAGCATTATTATATTATCCGCCCTTTGGATCGCAAGATCTGCAAAGGGAAGTAATGCTTCTTTTCTTCATAACAAAATACTAGAAAATTATGCACGTCATTTTTAACACTATCACCCAGTCACACCCCTAAAATAAAGTCTCTTTAGTTGAATACCCTGGAAACGGTAGCCTAAATAAACATTATTAAATATAGATGGATAGATAGATTAGATAGATTAGACAGACAGATAGATAGATAGATCAGACAGACAGACAGACAGGTAGGTGGGTGGGTAGTTAGGTAGGCAGGTAGGTGCAGGCAGGCAGGCAGGCAGGCAGGCAGGCAGGCAGGCAGGCAGGCAGATAGATAGATAGATAGATAGATAGATAGATAGATAGATAGATAGATAGATAGATTAGATAGATTAGATAGATTAGATAGATAGATAGATAGATAGATAGATAGATAGATAGATAGATAGATAGATAGATAGATCCTATACCATTTCTTTGCCGATGACTCACAGTTATACGATTCCTCAGTACCCTCAGAGGTGTCGCATCTGGCAGAGAAAATCAGTAGTACCGTTGCAAGGGTGATTGAGCAATTGGATGGTTGAAAATAAACTCAAGATGAACGAAGATAAGACAGAAATAATTAAGATTGACACTCGGAACAACGTCTCAAAAGTTGACAGCACAGATTCTCTTTTTATCACGAACTGCCAGCTTCCTTATGTCCATGTAGTGCGGAATCTTGGGAGTTTTCTTCAACTCAACACTATCTTTCGACCCACACATAAGTCAGCTCTGCAAGGGTCTTTATCTGCAGCTGCATAGATTTGGCCAGATCCGACCATATTTAACAACGGAGTCAACAAAAACGCTAGCTGTGGCATTCATACTCTCCCGCCTTGACTACTGTAACGCCGTGCTAGCAGGTATACCTGATGACGAAATAGCTAAACTGCAACGTATACAGAACAACGCCGCACGAATAGTACTTAGAAAAACAAGACAAGATTCTGCTACTACGCTCTTGAGCACGCTCCATTGGCTTCCCGTGAAAGCGAGAATCGATTACAAGGTCACCACACTTTGTCATCAGTGTATATATAACAATGAGATGCCCTTGTACCTTAGAGAACTGATTACTCCATATGTCCCCCAGAGAGCCCTGCGCTCAATGGTCTCAACGCTTTTAGTGGTGCCACGTTTCTCCCTCAAAGGCTACGGTCTGCGGGCTTTTTCAGGGCACGGACCAAAGGTTTGGAACTCACTCCCCATTGATCTCAGACAGACAACACGCTATACCACTTTTAAGAAGAACATTAAAACCTACTTGTTTAAAACTTTTTTAGATTAGTTTTTGATTTCTGTTGTCGTGTTCGTGTTTGTAATGTTATTACAGCGCCTTAAGCCTACATTTTGTTTGTTAACAGCGCTTTATAAATAAAATTATTATTATTATTATTATTATTATAGATGGATAGATGGATGAATGGATGGATGGATGGATAGAGACAGACAGACAGACAGACAGATAGATAGATAGATAGATAGATAGATAGATAGATAGATAGATAGATAGATAGATAGATAGATAGATAGATAGATAGATAGATAGATAGATAGATAGATAGATAGATAGATAGATAGATAGATAGATAGATAGATAGATAGATAGATAGATAGATAGATAGATAGATAGATAGATAGATAGATAGATAGATAGATAGATAGATAGATAGATAGATAGATAGATAGATAGATAGATAGATAGATAGATAGATAGATAGATAGATAGATAGATAGATAGATAGATAGATAGATAGATAGATAGATAGATAGATAGATAGATAGATAGATAGATAGATAGATAGATAGATAGATAGATAGATAGATAGATAGATAGATAGATAGATAGATAGATAGATAGATAGATAGATAGATAGATAGATACAGACAGACAGACAGACAGACAGACAGACAGACAGACAGACAGATAGATAGATAGATAGATAGATAGATAGATAGATAGATAGATAGATAGATAGATAGATAGATAGATAGATACGAATCACGTATGGGGGACTACCATATGCCAAAGGTATTATTTTTTTAGTGAGCTGAATGGTGGATGGAAATTAGCCACCACCCCCCATTTTTCCCCCCGAAACGCTTTAAAGGTCAGTTTGCTTTACATGACATAGAAGAGAGCGAGTGGCAGCAGGTGACTTACAAACAAAACAGCTGAAGATTTCTCACAAAGACCCAGGGATACATATTTCAGACTAAAAAAATCCACTGCCAGGGACAGACGTAGACGGCGAAAAGACACCCTAAATTGACCACTGGCAGACAATTGTTTGGTGTTTGGTTTACGCAGTATGTTGTAAAATGTTTAGGTAGCAGGCAGTCGCAGGTAGACTGCGTATCCACGGGAAATACTGCATTCCAATCTTTGTTTTCAAAGACAATCCGTACTACTACAATTATTATTATTCACTTCAATGCTACGTGGAGATAAACAGTTCAAATTGAAATAAAGTAAGGCACATATAAATTAGTATGCTGTGATGTTGGCACGTGTCGCTCAACTGCCCCAACCCAAAACCCAAACAAACAAAAAAAAAGAAAAAAAACTATAGAGATCTGACTCTAGATGTACTGACTCAAGATGAGTTGTGTTTTCTAAGTGACTAAAGATTGGACCAAAGCAAGCTTTGCTCTCTAGGTTATGCTTAGAAATTATAATCATTTTAATAGGGAACTACTTTCATTTTCATTGCATTAATTGTAAGTAGAGTTGGGTGAACTCCTAAAAATACCTAATTTCAAAATCCAAGTTTTCATTGAGATTTCAACCCAAATATCTCGGTACAGAAGCCAAGAGTTTTACCACTCAGCCACCAAGTCCCCACGTAGTAGAAGTAGTAATGTAGTAGTAGCCTACATTACAACTTAAATTCCGATTCTTGTACAATATCAAGTTAAAAACAAATACTAATCATAGAAATCATAGAAAGATGTTACAGTCGACACGCCGGAAGTGTGTACACATGTTTTAACCCGATGCGACTGTCATGTAACTCCTTACCATTCGTATTGGCTGACGTCATCCACACTCTGGTGACGTAGTTAACACACAACACTAGGCCAACAGCGAGGTCAAGAAAACTGCAGGCCAAACCTACAACACAATAAAGCACCAAAGCTTATAATGTCTGAAATGTTCATTTGAAACTGGAACATTCCAAAAATTAAAGCGACAATGACCTTCAACCTTTCTTCTTTTTTTTTAACCAAAGAGGATGAATAATAACAAGAGGGGGGAAACAAACGTAAAATCACCACCCCCTAAGGCCGCCTCTGGTTCTGGAAGAAAATCGTGCCAAATGTAAAATAAGTGGTTGATCCACCAGCAAAGCGAGTGCCACATCAACCTGTATGTGTGGAAGATATTGTGACATTGTCTCAGAATAGGCCTCTATAGCCTTTAGAGTCAAATGACTAAAAGTAGCCAACTAACTCTTCCTGGCTTCTTTAGTTTAGGTTGTGTGGCCAGATTTTTCAAAGGCGAATAGATTCTTTAATAATCATTTCTATGCATTTCTCCTCAATAGAGACAGCAAAAAGTTAATACAATCAAATTTCAGACTTATCAGAACAACTGTTATCTGGCCACCAGGAGCTAAATTAAGTGTTATTATTCTAATTTATTAAAATACACAAACAGCATCATTTGAAGAGTGAGGTTAAATTTAGTTTGTATTATGAAAGCGAACAAATGACGTCACCAACTTACGCGTGTTTGGGTTTCTAATGAAGAACTTTCGAAGTTAACCTCGGAAGAAGAGTCTTAGAACCAGATAATTCAGTGCTCGTCTGAATTTAATGTCATGAAAGAAAAACAATGTTTAAAACAATACTTGTGTTACACAAATAACAAACTAGTGTTTCAGAGGGAAGACATATTAGGAACTCCATTTATTTCGTGAATATTTCGTAAACACAAGCGGTGTTGCACTGACGCGCTAGTGTGCAAATGTATATATGCAAATGTATATATGTTACATGTTTGACTACGAGTGCGTAGATTAATGAGGAGTGCAGTATTTCAATTGGCTACGCAGCCCCAGCTGCGACCTACAAATTTTGCCGCAAGCAGTCAAAGCCAGTACTTGATCTATATCAAAAAGAAAAGTAGCGATAACATAGGCCTAAATCAGGACCGGACTTAAACTTAATAAGACCCTAAGCTTTTTGAGAGAGGGGGCCCCTTGTAATCAAAATTGTCCATTTCTTCAAAACGATTAAAAATATCTCTGGAAACTATTTTGAAGGATCCCAAGTAAGTGGAAACTCTTAGCTGTAGATTATAAATCATTAACTTACAAATACAAAAACATAAACCTACTAAAATACTCAGATAAACGCAAAGATAAAGAATCTTTTACGCCGAGATGCGATAATTGTAAATGTTTGAAGTACTATAGTTATGGTAATTTTGTTTGCTTGGGAGCTGAGACGTAAGGTTCTTGGCTTCCGAAGCAAAGGGTCTCGGGTTCGGGTTTTGAATTTCGGCCAAGAAACGCATTTATAAAGTTTAACATCAAATTATTTTCATTGTCATCTTTTTTCGTTGCATGTCTTTTTATAGTATGACTTGACAGAAACAAAAGGGCGAGCTTAGGCCAAACATTGAGAGCTCCCTTTAATCATATAGTATAAGGGGTAGAGAGTTGTGCTGGCCACATAACACCCTCGTTAACCGTGGCCTCGTTATTACCTTGCCTATAAATCGCAGGGTCTGAAAGGGGAACTATCTTGCTCACTATCGCGTATAGCAAACTAAATCTACATATATCTTTTCAATCTCCCTTCATAATAATATTTCTTCATAAGAAAGAATCAAAACCATAATTATAGAATAGGTCTTTGATTAAGATATATTGACTCTCGTGAGATTTGTTCTCTAATACCCCACCCCCGCCTCTTTAGGACGTGTTATCGGGAATTCACGATCTTTTAATTAATATGCCCGACGCTCGTATTGAATACTAAGATCAATGTGGAATCAATTTAGATGATTTCTAATTCTGATGAGCTTGTCGTGTGACCCTACATCTATAGCCTACATCAGTCAAGCAGAAAAAAGGGGAGGAAAATACGTGGTCTGGAGTGGGAATAAATATCTCCGTTATCTTCATCATTAGATTGACATGATGGATAGTGAAAGGACATTAGCTTGCAGCACTGTCAAGAGAATGAATCTTCTGTTGCATTAACAGATTAGTTCTATTTGATTTCATTCGGGGGAGGCGTGCTAAGTGGTAAAGCGCTTGGCTTCCGAACCGGGCGTCACGGGTTCAAATCCTGGTGAAGACTGGGATTCTTAATTTCTGGATGTTGTCCAATCAGCTCTAATAGATACCTGACATTAGTGTGAGAAACGTAAAGGCGTTTGGTCGTTGTCCTGGCCACATGACACTCTCTTCAATCGTGGGCCACAGCAACAGATGATAATTACATCGATCTGCCCTATAGATCGCAATGTCTGAAAGGGAAACTTTACTAGTTCATTGGGCGTGTGAATGGGGGATGGCTGGAGATATTAATTATGGTAGTGATGCCATAAACTCATCCTTTACCTACGGTTAAAAGGAACTTCTCCTTGCCGTCCAAGAAGGAAGAGTCTTATGATTGTATGCTGGACGTTGAAGCTCTGCATGACAATTGTAGGAACACGTAATTAAGATAAATCTTATATTGAAAGTACAAGAGAGGGAAAAAATCCAGCTAAGAAAAAAATCAATCACATTTAATGATGTGGTGACCAAAAGAAAAATTATAATAGTCGATACTTCTCGGCCAAATCTCATTCCTGTTATATTTCTTAAACTTAATCATATAAAAGTTACATTATGGAAAAATCTGACCAGAGTTCTTAAAAGCTTGGTACCTAAGCGATGTATCACAATGTGGCTTAAGTAACGAGGGGCAGAATGTCGGTAGAAATGTAGGCATAAAGCACAAGTCAAAAACGCCAAACAGGCAGTGATGGGAACTAAACTAACTTTTAAAAGTTAAACTAAAACTAGTTTTCAACTAAAATAAAGTAGTTAAACTATTAGTTTATCATGAATTTCAAAAGATAGGTAAACTAAAGAAAGTTAATTAAACTATTACAAACTTTTTTTTTTGGGGGGGGGGGGGCGGAGTTGAACTAGACCTACATAGATATAATCATCCGACTATATGCCTACGGTTCAATCTTATTCTTTTAACATTCTAGTAATATTTATCTATGATAAAATCAGTATTAAGGAATATGTTTCTTACATAAACGTTAATGCACAATAAAATAAAATGTCAAAATAAATATGTGTGCTTGTATTTTTGCCTTGAATTAAAACCTTTAGAAAATAATGGTACTCTTTTAAAAAAAATATATTAACTTATTATATAATGGAAAATCTTACTAGTACTGGTAAAGTTTAAAATCTCACTAAATAACATAGATTTAGAATTTCAAATTAGATCTAGTATCCAAAGAAATAGAAACGAAATCGTTGGAGTTTTAAGAAACATTTGACCTGTATAACTATTTTTTAGTGTAAAATACATGCTTGACTAACAATGCCGATGTGCTATTTTCTTGTCTGACCACTAAAAATACAACTAACACTATTGCATAACCGTAATGCGCGCAAGAGTAAAATAAAACTGGGTGATCTTGTCATTATGGACTGCACACTCAGTACACCATATAGACCTACACGTGTACATCTATATGGCAGGTTGTTAAAATCAGTCGGACTCACTGTATATTTACTTTCTGGGCAGGGAGGGTGTATAACTATTTTAGCGTACAAATATATCTGCGAACATGCTTGACTAGCCACGCCAGTGTGTTATTTTCTTGTCTGACCTCTCCACATTAAGCAAATACTATTGCATAAGGCTTAATGCAGGGTAGTCTTACAGTATTATCGACTACACACGTACAGTACACTAGGCCTACATGTGGTCATGTGTATGTCTAGCTGACCAGGTTGTTAAAATCAGTTGGACACGGTCTATTTACTTTATGGTCAGAGAGGGTGTGGATTAAGATTTTTTTTTCTAGAGTTGGTTACCCTAATGCTTTTAGATCTATATAGGCCTAGCTGTTGATTTAGACTTAATAGATCTCAATAATAAGTCTTAAGACTATAAAAGGGTGTACTTGATGTTCCTGCAGTTAAAAAAATATGTTTGCCGCAAATGAATTGATTAAGACCACTAATCAAGATGAATTGAACAAGTGAACGGAGAATATAGGCGAAGATCTTAAAAAGAAATTGAGATGGATTGGTCACACCCTAAGAAAAGATGCCAACAACAGAATAAGACATGCGTTATATTGGGGTGTTATGGAGAGTGTGTGTGTGTGTGTGTGGTCTATATTTTAATAAAAGTTATATTTAGTTTTCTCATGAAGAAGTTATATTCAAGTTTTACAAGTTAAAATTGTCAACCAGCAGTTTGGTGCTACAAGTCACCACCATCACACTCTAAGAAAAGATGTCAACAAAAGAGCTAGACAGGTGTTAAATTACAATTCCCTGAGAATAAGACGCAGAGGAAGACAAAAAAACAAAAAAAACATGGCGACACAGTGTACTATTGAAGTGATGCCCAAAATGCGGCTCGCGGGCCAGATCCGGCCCACGATGTGGTTCTATCAGGCCCGGCGAAACGTCGGCACAAAGTGTAGAAAATCCTCCCTTCATGAAAAAAGAGGTTGAAAAAAATGTATCTTTGCTTAC